>NW_008752141.1:249805-252012 GCF_000715545.1 Opisthorchis viverrini | reverse complement strand
GTAATTTCGCGCCTTACAGCTATCTCGCGCTCTTGTCAGCTACTATAGTGAGTATTCGCATAAGATCGGTAATACGGGTGAAAGAAAGAAGGCCTTCGCTGCGGAGCTATTTATTAGAAAATGCCAACTGAACAGTTACTACTGGACAGGGTAGCAAAGCCCTCATATGCATCTTGCTTACAAAACTGAATATCCATCTTCTCCTTGAACACGCCTTTCTGAACCTTCCTGGATATTCATCGACTGCTACTCAAATGCAAGTAAATGCTACATAGCGACTCCATAAATTCCGTTATAGATCTCACTTTTCAAGAGACGCGAAGCAGATTTACGAGGAACAAATTACTCGCATGCCCTATTAGTATTACCCATAGTTACACTCGTATCTCGCAACAATTCTCAAAGCAGCATAACGAACCTGAGTGTGCACGCACATGCTCGCACACAGTTGACTCAATCGGTCACTGAGGCTAGAGGGACTGATGGCCAAAAACTAAAAAGCAGCCCAACAAAGCTAAGCACGCATTTTAAGGACCTCGAAAGTTAGCTTTCAATCATGCATCTCAGTCAGCGTATGCTAATAACTATTTTCTTGGAGAACCGTTACTTGACTTCTTCGTTTCGGATGACAACGCCCTGAATCGCCTGCTTGTTGTCGCCTGCCTCCAATTATGATAGATTCAATCAATAGTGCACTTGTTTGGCATCGTTCTTTTCGAATTTCGCGCTTTATATATCCACATAAAGTAAGCCAAAAGGATGAAAAAATCGCGTGTATAGACGTTTTTTTATAACATGAACGTGCGATCTGTTCTACTACACGACATTTAAAGTAGTCTATATGACTTGCACCGGGATTTCGATGCACACAAACTGTGCACTGTTTCCATATAAAATCTCCCAGCGTAAAGTCGTCGGACCCTGTAGAAAAGAGTTAACGACTCCGATAATGACATAGTTGAACAATACAACTGGATGTAATTTACTTCAGCGCAATTCGTCATGCAAAACAGGCAATTATTGGATATAGTTGATTAATTATGTAAGTATTATTATTTATTATTATTATATTTAATTGGGTAATTATTGGGTGCAAGTCAAAAGATATTCACTTTATTGCTCGATGGAAGATCAATTATCTGAGCAACACCGAGCACGAGAAATGACGTTAATTTCAAGTTACAAATCGCATGCTACTGACGGTCGAACTGACCTTGTTGGTGGTTGCGTGCCCTTGTCTCCTCGTGGGTAATTCAGTTCCCAAAAACTTGTAATCCCGGACTATAATAATTAACGATCCGCACAGCGGTAGACCGCCTGCATAATTTTGAAAAATTGCGTATTCTGATCGAAACAATATGACTGAGTAGCGCAGTTCCGTTGAAAATCCTCGCTGAGTCATGAGTATGGTTCGAGGGCAGGATTTAATGCTATTCCCAGCTTGGTTAGAAAAAGACATACCACAGTTCATTTACTGCGCCGGACAATACAGAAAAGGGGATACGATAAAGTATAGGGGCGGTTCATGGAGTGGATAATAATCGTGAGGTTCCCGTCAGGGCAATAAGATGACTTGTTGGTCGACATCAATCCTAATAGAATCTTTGAAGTTTGACCCGTAAGTACATGACAGGTACGAGCACAACCGTCCCCATGCAACTTACCGGTGGGAATTCGAGAGGCACCGCGCCTGTGTAATGATAAACGTAGCTTCCCCCTACTTCAATAGGACATCCTGGAAACAAGTAGACACACAGACCATTCGGTGGCAATGGTACCGTCATCGGCCGGGAACCGACTACGCCTTGAACGGTGAAGCCTCCAACACCGACGTTTACGTCTGTTGAATGGGTTGAGCAAGAAAAATCAGAACAATTGAGAGAAAACCAAAACGGTCAGAGAAACCCGGGGCCGCGTAAGGTGCGGACAAATCGCATGGCAATTGAAAGGCTGGCAGACCCGGATGTCAGACGAACTTACAAGAATCGTCTTCTAGAGTCTCTTCCAAACGCTCCACCATCAGATGTGAACTCATACTGGGACGAGACTGCCGCCTCTTTGCATAGTGCTGGGAATTTCGCCTGTGGCACGACCCAACCAGGCGCACTCAAGCACTGGATATCAGACCGAACGGTGGCACTACTTAAATCTCGAAGAAATATCCCAGCCGGTCCCGAACATAACCCAGTGCGAAGAGCTACCAGACG
>NW_008752141.1:238627-249130 GCF_000715545.1 Opisthorchis viverrini | reverse complement strand
ACGAAACGCTTGGGTGCTGTCGGTGCTACTCGCCTTCCAGGATGGGGACCACGTGATCCTCACTTTGCCTGGTTGGAGACACTACAAGATATGGCTGCCAACCGATGTCAGTGGCGTTCTTGTTGTCAGTTTCTATCCAGATTTCTTGAGTGAATGTCTGGAGATGTAGGCACCTCGGAATGATTGTGGTAAGCTAGCACTAAGTCCCTCCCCCATCCACCTTTATTCTTTTCTTTCAAATAAATCATGGTTTTACGGCAGTGAAGCATCGGTGTTGAACACTGATGTCATGCTGTCGATGATGATGATGATGAAGATGATGATGATGATGATGATGATGATGATGATGATGATGATGATGATGATGGTCAGAGAAAGACTCAGTCGCACGGCTATTAAACCTTTTTTCTGAGATGTCGTCACTCAAAGAGCCAGTCAACAAGTAAACACGGGGTCTCAATCCCATGATTAAGCACTAGGCACCGTTCTATCTGGTGCGAGTTGATCAAACTGCTACTCAGCCGTTCGTGACTAAACAGCTCAAAAATTGGCAGCTTTGTTTCTGTTCGAATCTCACTAGGAGTTCATGAAATGATTAATTTTTCTACAAATGAGAGAGGCGTGCATTGTTTTTTGGTTTTCCGGCATAGACCAGTATCAACTGAAGTTTGCAGACATCATCATCCATCGCTGATGTATTACTGCGCGTTCGAAAGGGCTTTAGGGCACTTGTTCGAACAAATCACCAAACAATAAAAAGTAAATCTGGCTTTCGAGAAAAATACAGTACCCCACCAGTGAGCAGAAGATTGACTATCAGCATATGCTCAATCAGATAAAGAAATTACGCAAAATAACATTGATTTAGTATCTGCTTACTTGCCGTAAATGTTACACGGGCGATGTAATTCACTCCTCTTCTGAGAGTACACGGTTCACTGTCACACGGCAAAATCTCCACCGCTGTCACACGAGCGCCCGTTGAACCTGTTTAACGGATAATTTGGAATAACAGTATAGAGGAGGAGGCGGGAGTGTGCGCACAAGTCTAGGTGGGTATGCCAATGATGCATTAGCAAGCATACGCCGGATGACAAGTTAGACTGCTCAGATTTTAAACGGTGTTTTAAACCAACAGGATGCCTGCCATGCATCAGTGCAACCACACAAAACGTGATGAGTAGATTCTTAGCTTTTCTATGTGAATCATTCATACATCCCGCGTGTGTCACTCACACGTGATCCTATGCATATAGCTGTCAGCTGACATTTAATTGACATCGGTCAGCTGACACCAGTCAGCTGATCGGTTTGGCTGACCCGACGAAAACTAGCAGAGTTCGGGAACTGGAGAAAAACACAGAAGGTCTACAAAAACTAATTTCAGTTTCAGATTTAATTCCTGTCCAAGTATAGGACACAGTAGTTCTCAAAGCTGGAACTGAGTGCAAGCCGCTTTTAGTTGCCAGTAGAATGTACATTCGATCTGGACAGTCACTGATGTGTGACTTTTAACAATGAACTTCGCCGTGGACGGAATAAACCATCTCGATTACCGCGCCCTTTTCCGGTGGGAACGCCGAATTAATGGTATTATGTGGCTGGTGGTTCTCACCAAATAAGATGATTAATCACCGTGTGTATTTTGTTTTCCACCAATATATTCATTCTCAAAAAATACAAACGTTGGAGATCCGCGAGGCATTTTTCTGTTTTAGCTCAGATTTTTCATTTGTGAAGTGAAGCAGGACGTTGATTCCAATGTCCTCATTAAGCTGACATGAGTCCTATCCCATGATTTGCGCGTAACAAGTCGACGAGATTCATGGACAGTCAAGTCTTGCTGGAGATCAATACTTGCAAAGAACTATTCAATTTTTATCATTAAATGTTTGCTTGGTAGTCTTTAGTGCCTTACCGCAATCTCTGAAGGTCACGCCGTCCGTAGCTCCGGCCAAAAAGACGGTCAAGCTACACAATAACAGGTTGGATAGTTTCATCTTCTGTCAGGTGAGTGAAACGTTCACTCTCTGAGAAATCACGTAACTTTTATACAGTAAGCAATTTGAGAATCGACTGACAAGGTTGTATTTTCCCACGCATGCATAATGTCACCTCATTTTAACGCAACCGCTTTATTCAAACCGACGTACGTGCAGTTCACATGCTCACCCAGACGTTCAGCTGATTAAAACAAGTCAACTTACAGTTTATAGCCTCTTTCAACATCCCATGTCTTAACACATACGGCACGCTTGAAGGTCACTCATTTTTTGAACGAGGAAATGGCGCGTTTGGGAATAAACGAAAATAACTCCTTTTCGGCAGACTAGACTGCGTGAAATTCATTTGGCTGGAATAACTCACAATTTTAGTGGGATTTCTCAAAAGCTCTGGTGCAAGCTCTGAGGGTCACGGTGTCTATAATTCCCGCCACATAAACTATCAGACTACACATCAACAGGTTGAGTTGTTTCATCGTGGATGAGGTCAGTTGAATATTCACTCACTGGGAATTCATGGGCCGTTCATTTGATACCTGTCCTCGCCCTGGCAATGTTGTGGAATATAGGTAGCTCGGGTGTGCTGATTGGTCGTTGGTCCGTTTGCCGAGCTCGGCGGACTGTCCAGAGCTCAAGCTCTTCCAGTCAGCAACGGGGCGTTCCACACATCTGGTCCAATTCGAAAATTTCAACAAAATTACTTAATTGCATTATCTACTTGTGAAAATAAGGTCTTCGCCACAGGGTTGTTTATTAGAAAACACCAACCACACTGTTACAGACTAGTAGACAGGGAGGCAAAAATCCCTTATGAATCTTGTTTACAAAAACTGAACATCCATCTCCTCCTCGAACACGTCTTCCTGAAATTTCCTGGATATTATCTGACTGTTACTCAAATGCAAGCAAGTGCTACAAGGCGACTCCACAAATTTCGTAATAGATCTCACTTTTTAAGAGACACGAAGCGGAGTTACGATAAACATATTACTCGCATGCCCCATCAGTAGCATCAACCATTACACTTGGAGCAGGTCCTTGTAAGTGGTTATCGGTTTTCGCTCGCGGGTCAGTGAAACCCTCACTGACGATGTCACCTCTATTGGTGATGAAACGTTTTCAATCCAACTGCCAAGCTCGGCGAGCAGACGAGCAAACAAAAGCCTTGATTGCTGATGCTTCTAAACGTACCCTTTTTCCAACTTAGCCGGAGAGTATTGGCTTCAAACAGTTCGGCGAGCAACGAGCAAACAAAAGCCTTGATTGCTGATGCTTCTAAACGTACCCTTTTTCCAACTTAGCCGGAGAGTATTGGCTTCAAACAGTTTAGCCTCCTGGGCATTTTAACATCAAATACCATTTGTGAGTAGTAAGTGGCTACAAACTGTGGCATGTATGAAAGTCCAGGAGGGAAAACAAATCACAAAAAATCAACATAAGCAAGAAGTAGGGACACGGACCACAAAGAAACAGGCGATGAATTTGATACATTATATTGGTTTATTTAGCCTGTAGGTTTGAAATATTCGGAAGAATGAAGGAGGGTTGGAATGAAATGAGGGATTGGAGGAAACTCTCACGGCTGGAAAGCCAACTCTATCACACTAGGTTTGCTTGAAAACAACCTAAGAACCATGTTACAGTCATGTCTTCGGTCTTTTATTGATATCCGGCAACGAACGCCGCATCTTTCAGGACCATTCAGTACATCAGACGAGTCCGGTGCCCTAGCATAGTACAAGTACACGGAATCTTGGGCAAAGGTGATCCTGGATGCGGTCAGAAGGGGGCCCTCTGAAGGTGGACTGACCAGCCGCGACTGACTGTCAGAAGGCCATGAGGCGGTTCAGGGAAGCCAAGATAGGACCCAGATACGACCCCGCCGTGTTCTTCGTCAGCCTTTAGTAGTCGTTGGATCGGCTTTCGTCGAGACTGGACGGAGTGTTGCGCCACCAGTTGTTGTTAGACCGAATCGATGAAGTTATGTAGCCTACGCTTCGTGCGCAGTTGAGGTTGGAGAGAGCATCTGATCGGTTGGGTGTGGAGGAGCTTGTGCATCTAACACGGGAATTGGCCGAGGCGCCACTGGCCACGTTGCAGTCGCAGGAGAACATAGACGGTTCACTAGTGTACGAACTGCAGACCAGAGTGGAACAACTTGAAGCCATAAAGACGGAACCGCGAAGGAGCGCATGAACAAGCGGATGCTACAAATGTGGCAGGCTTGGCGATTGAAGAAATCAATGACCTCATACCCGAAGACCTGTATATAATAAAAATCTAGGTTACTTCTCTTTTACCGGCTGGGTAGCGATTAGTACAATGACACAGGCTACGATACAGGCTGTTGTCGGGAGAGATTGGAAGAGGGAGTTGCGCTTGACTGATACAAGAGTTGGGGGTTCGCTGAGACGGAGAGAGAACGAAGCTGAATGCAAATCGCTCGCTAGTCGTCGGAGCAGTGGGTGGATAACAAATGAAAATTGACGGATCGTCAATGCACGCCTCGCAAGAAGGAAAGTCAATGTCTTGCTAGATAAAATATTTTCTTCGCCATTTACTACTGATAACGTCAACCGATTTTGTTTGCTGAATTCCACGTGCAAAAAAAGGATGAATCAACTGATTGACATAATTTATTTGTAATGCGGAGTGCTGAAAATAAACATATGCCGGCTGCCGATAATTCCTCTGAAATCCATTCGGCGCAAACTAAGTTAGAACACATTGATAAATATATTACAATTGATAGTCTGTATTCTCACTTCAAGGCGCACGTATTCGCTTTAGCACTTCCACTGCAGTACGGTAGCTACAATCATTTTTTGGAGGAACCGCATGGGCGTTGATTTGGCCTACAACGCGTCAAAATTACTGATAGTGTTTGGATCCCAACCCTTAATGAGTTTGCAACTAAGGGATAAGTTGACATTATCTTTGTTCACACTCGTTTGAAATACCGGGCAGTGGTTCCACGAGAGTTCACTCTTGTGACACGCAGCTCAAACACCGTCCAGTCTGGTTANCTTAGCCGGAGAGTATTGGCTTCAAACAGTTTAGCCTCCTGGGCATTTTAACATCAAATACCATTTGTGAGTAGTAAGTGGCTACAAACTGTGGCATGTTTGAAAGTCCAGGAGGGAAAACAAATCACAAAAAATCAACATAAGCAAGAAGTAGGGACACGGACCACAAAGAAACAGGCGATGAATTTGATACATTATATTGGTTTATTTAGCCTGTAGGTTTGAAATATTCGGAAGAATGAAGGAGGGTTGGAATGAAATGAGGGATTGGAGGAAACTCTCACGGCTGGAAAGCCAACTCTATCACACTAGGTTTGCTTGAAAACAACCTAAGAACCATGTTACAGTCATGTCTTCGGTCTTTTATTGATATCCGGCAACGAACGCCGCATCTTTCAGGACCATTCAGTACATCAGACGAGTCCGGTGCCCTAGCATAGTACAAGTACACGGAATCTTGGGCAAAGGTGATCCTGGATGCGGTCAGAAGGGGGCCCTCTGAAGGTGGACTGACCAGCCGCGACTGACTGTCAGAAGGCCATGAGGCGGTTCAGGGAAGCCAAGATAGGACCCAGATACGACCCCGCCGTGTTCTTCGTCAGCCTTTAGTAGTCGTTGGATCGGCTTTCGTCGAGACTGGACGGAGTGTTGCGCCACCAGTTGTTGTTAGACCGAATCGATGAAGTTATGTAGCCTACGCTTCGTGCGCAGTTGAGGTTGGAGAGAGCATCTGATCGGTTGGGTGTGGAGGAGCTTGTGCATCTAACACGGGAATTGGCCGAGGCGCCACTGGCCACGTTGCAGTAGCAGGAGAACATAGACGGTTCACTAGTGTACGAACTGCAGACCAGAGTGGAACAACTTGAAGCCATAAAGACGGAACCGCGAAGGAGCGCATGAACAAGCGGATGCTACAAATGTGGCAGGCTTGGCGATTGAAGGAATCAATGACCTCATACCCGAAGACCTGTATATAATAAAAATCTAGGTTACTTCTCTTTTACCGGCTGGGTAGCGATTAGTACAATGACACAGGCTACGATACAGGCTGTTGTCGGGAGAGATTGGAAGAGGGAGTTGCGCTTGACTGATACAAGAGTTGGGGGTTCGCTGAGACGGAGAGAGAACGAAGCTGAATGCAAATCGCTCGCTAGTCGTCGGAGCAGTGGGTGGATAACAAATGAAAATTGACGGATCGTCAATGCACGCCTCGCAAGAAGGAAAGTCAATGTCTTGCTAGATAAAATATTTTCTTCGCCATTTACTACTGATAACGTCAACCGATTTTGTTTGCTGAATTCCACGTGCAAAAAAAGGATGAATCAACTGATTGACATAATTTATTTGTAATGCGGAGTGCTGAAAATAAACATATGCCGGCTGCCGATAATTCCTCTGAAATCCATTCGGCGCAAACTAAGTTAGAACACATTGATAAATATATTACAATTGATAGTCTGTATTCTCACTTCAAGGCGCACGTATTCGCTTTAGCACTTCCACTGCAGTACGGTAGCTACAATCATTTTTTGGAGGAACCGCATGGGCGTTGATTTGGCCTACAACGCGTCAAAATTACTGATAGTGTTTGGATCCCAACCCTTAATGAGTTTGCAACTAAGGGATAAGTTGACATTATCTTTGTTCACACTCGTTTGAAATACCGGGCAGTGGTTCCACGAGAGTTCACTCTTGTGACACGCAGCTCAAACACCGTCCAGTCTGGTTAGTCCGTGGGATCAAATTTCCAGACTTTAAGCTGTGCGGGTGCGTAGCTCTAAGCTTTTGAATTAATAGATAATGGCTTCCAAGTTGTGCACGTAGTCTCCCGAATAAATCAAGATTTGTGCAAAATCAACCACGAAGATTTGCCCACCGCGATAAATTTAACTTTGCCTCATTAAATAATGCCGGTGCTATCTCCTGCCACGTAGGACATGATGATGATCGCCAGAAACCTTCAAACATAACCGTTGTAGCCTTTGCTGCACAGTATTTTTAGGAATCGGAATACACAAATGGACTGTCCTGTAGACGCTCAGACCAAAAGTGTGCAGTAGTCAGTTGGCATTTCGTTTAATCGTTTCACTACTTACATTCCAGAAGTAGCTTTCAATTATATACCCGCGTTCATACCCCATTAAGGAGAGAATGCCACTCGAGATTTTGTGGCGTATTTAGGGTTTTCTATGAACATTAAATAAGCACATGGGGCTATGAATCTTCTGACTTGTGTTCCTAATTAACCTACTTTGCGGTTTATTAAAGAAATAATTCAAGATACAACTCCTGAATTTTCGATTGCCCCACATATAAGGACCTAATTCACATGAGAACGAAACCACGAGAAGGTTCACAGAACAAACTAGAATGCCTAGAAAATACACTACTAGTGTAAGGGTATATATTACTGATGAAAACCACAAGTAGTCTTATATCTCATGTTCAGGCTTCACTCGAGCATTCGATTGAACTCGAACGTCACTGCTAAAATTATGAAACTCTTCGCGGCATTCGTTCACCGTTGTATAATAATCAATGAACGCCCAAGAGGGTGCGGGTGTATGCTTGAATATGTTCATTTTCCAAAAACCATATGAGTGTCAAATGTGTGTCTAATAACTTGTCACCACTTTGTTCGTGTTTGCCATTAAACAAGCTCGCGAAAAAGAGATTGCCTGCCCTCAGTATCACTTGGAATTTCAGATGACTCACCGATAGAATTTGCCGATAGAATTTGCTAACTCTGGTATAGAATTCGCATTGTTGTTCATAAAAAAGTTCATGTTTCGCATTTTATTTCCGGTGTTTCAAAGTTGATGTATGAAGCAACCCTAATAGCTGTTACGCTATTGATTGTTCACTTAAACAACGGCCAACATATTTTATTGAAAATGATACATTCAACTGAACGCCCACCGCTAAGCCTTCAGTAAGTCCCAGAGAAACCAAGCCGTATCCTAGGTGCACTCATTACATGTAATCGTTCGAACCTTCACTGCGCGAACATAGACACTTAAATAAGTCTTTCAGCAATCCCTTACGCTCTAATGTACTTCGTTCAATATAATTTAACCGCACTAAACCCCACTCCACTCCACTCTAATCCACTCTGCCCCATTTTATTACATTACTAATCACACCATTAATGAAACAACTCCACTCCTTTCCAAACCAATTTGCTCCACTCTCCTCTACTCAACTGCACCCAATTCTTCCTCCCTGACATAAGTCCAATTCACTAGAATGAACTCCCAACATCCCGAATGAGCTCACCTGCGCGTGAAAGGTTTCGAGCTCCTAACACAAAATTTCAAATCATGCCTAGCGTTTATCTCACCAGGAATTGCACTACACTTCTCACGTACTTGACTGAATGGTTTCCAAAGATTCTAATTCAAGGGTTCATACTCTCGCAGTCCGTAAAAAGACGTTCCTCCCACAGGCTGTCAACGAGTATGGGTTATCCAAGGTCATCCATCTCACGAACTCACGAGCTCCGGTCAACTTTTATGCAAATGATGCGCGATATTCAGACAGCGCACGTTTTACGGAAGGTCAGTCAACTTAGCCCGATATCATTAGAATAATCAGAGTAAACTTTAAGGGAACTTTGGGACTCAGTCAATCATTTGGATGTGGCTGTTGAATTGCGGTAATTCAACACAATCGGGCAGTTAACCGATGGCTTGGAAAGTTTTTTAGCATAGCTAATACAGTCGTACTTAAAATATAAGTTTATTAAACTTGCATTCGTTTAGTATGAGTGGGCTGCTTGGTAAGTAGCGAGGTCGTTTCTGGCGGTATTTTGAAAATGTATTTCATTATTTGCTTAGTCCGTTTTACCGCGCCAACCCTTGCGTATCTGTCACACCATTAATTTGAAAGTAGCGCCGAAATTTCATTTTCCGTCGCAACTGGAATCAACTTCTTGTTTGTCTGACGTCTTTCCGTGTGCGGACATATCTGGTTATCGTGTTCCTTGTCTCCTTTCGCCGGAATTCAAACTAGCGGTATCCTTACTCGAATCGAGTTGAAGAAATTCAGTTGTATTGGACTTGAATTCTACTAATTACTGCGTTACAGTGACATGCTCTAGATATTCTTTTTCAAATTTACAGGCCACTTAGTTCACATAGAAGATTTGAAGGTGACTGCTACTGGAAAGGATGAACTTTAGCTTAGATTTTCCTGTTCAATAACATCAATCCGGTGCTCCTAAGCTCCTAGGCACGAAAGTAGAAATCCAGTTGGCGCATAGTATATGAAAAGAGAACATATGTGAATAATCCCAGCCTATTAAAGGATAATAAACATGTACCGCGAAGCGGTTGCATAATATCCGCCCCGTACTCACGTATTTAATCAATTTTTGACACATACGTGAACAGAATAACGTCAAACAAAATTGCCACAAACCTTGAGCGCATATAGAAGTGTGTGAGTGGTGTGCTAATCTTTTATTGGAAAGCTTTCACCTAAGGGAAAAAGATTTCCCTAAAAACAACACCTGTCAACTCAAATCTATACATGGCGTTTGTAGCACAGTCGAGCGTTTCGCAGTGAAGTTAAATAGTCGCTTGTGGGCAGGTTGAACACGGTGTTGAGCTGAGGAACGATGGAATGGTCGAAATTCTCTGTTCGCCCCATCACAGCCCGATGATTTTTCCAGGTTGGTTAAATGGTAAGTGATGTCTGCAGTTCCACTGAAACTATGAAGGTGAACCGAAGACAATCGTCTTGAAATCAACGGAAACATCAACGAAACGCTCGGAAAATAAGAAATATGTGAACAACTAGACCTGCGCTTGACAACCTACTTTGAGTTCAATGGAGAATATTACGAACAGATCAAAGGAGCGACAATGGGGTCACCAATCTCTGGACTCATCGCGGAAATTACAATGCAGAAACTGGAGCGAATCGTGCTACCAGATATCAAACTGAAAATATGGGTACGATATGTGGACGACACATTCGCTGTTGTAAAGAAAATCAACTACTACGAGCGCAGGAACTGCTGAACAACGTATTTCCCGACATCCAATTCACAATGTAAACTGAGGAGAACAACAAATTGGCGTTCCTAGATATGCTCGTAAAAAGGACAACAAACGGCCAACTACAAACTAAGGTATACAGGAAAGAAACGCATATGGACCAGATTCTGAATTACCACAGCAACCATCCGAACTGTCACAAGCGGAGCTGTGTTCGAACTCTATTCAAGCGGATAGATACACATTGCAACACAACAGAGACGAAGAAAAAAGAAAAACGAAGACTCTTCGAGACATTCCGAAATAACGGCTACCCGAGGAATTTCATATGGAGGTGCTTACGAGACCAACAGCAAGCTGATACGTCAACACAACCAGAACAGAGTAAGATTACGCTGCCGTATATCAGAAACGTGGCGGAGATGACCGAACGACACCTACGGCAACATGGAATTGCAGTCGCCTTTAAGCCTA
>NW_008752141.1:226401-238354 GCF_000715545.1 Opisthorchis viverrini | reverse complement strand
GTGAATCCGTCGATGCAATACACCAGGCTGGAATCTCTGACATTGCTGATAATAAACCTATTCATTAAATTGCAGATCTTCAATAGGATAAAGGAGCACAGAACACCCAACGAACCAACCAGACACAGGAGATTGAAACCACGTGAGATTCACAGAAGACCAATCAAATTACACGACGACCGTTTCCAGAACTACCAGATACTGTTTAGAAGCTATATAATCACAGGCAGAATAGGAAGAATTCACCCACTCAACCCTGCACTGACGATGTCACCTCGATTGGTGATGAAACGTTTGCAATCCAACTGCCAAGCTCGGCGAATAGACGAACAACCAAAAAGCGCACACGAGCTACCTACATTCCACAACATTGCTAATCGTCTTAATATAATCTCGTGGTAAGTCCGACACTGTGGAGATCCAATGTTGGTATCATCAAAAATACTGTTGGCGAAAAAATACCGAGGGAAACTGGAGGCCACCTATAAAGTCTTGACAACAACAAACTCCAGCTGTCTGCGACTATTTATTCTGATGTTTTTCAACTGAGTCTCTCCGACGGCAATAAATTCCACGAAGTCTTTTAACCCTGGGGCACATGTTGACTTTCCTCGACGCGACAAAAGTCTGTTAATCTGAATAGTTTTGGACCGGATATCTCTTGGCCACCAGTTTAAATGTTTGGCCGTTCGGCGAGAACTGGCTCGTCAGCGATGTGACCAGCTTGTATTCAGACAGGAGAAATCGCCACTCGTCTCTTGGTCACAGAACCCACTTATGTGGTCACATTTTGACCGGTTACTTGAGTGCTGACCTTCCTTTAGACTTTGCTCACACATTTCATTGGGTTACCTATGGATGCTCAGTTGTGTGAGGTGATTTGAACCTTTCCAATGAGACTTCACCCCGGCAAACGCCGTCTTGCTGTGAACTAACCACGTTGTTGATAGGTCAGCCGTGACAACAAAACTGAGCATTCAGATAACAAGTTAGTCGTTTGAGGTTTCTAAACTCTGGATTTTCTTGAAATCCGCAGTGCTGATGAGTCTCATGAAGCACGAGAGAACGTGCAAATTGTCCTCGTTTTCTACCAGACCCACTTTAGTTGAAGGATCTGATCTCCACTGAAATATCTCCATATTTTTCTTCACTACTATCCAGTGGTTTAGATCATCGATTTGCAACCAAAAGAATATTTTTATGCGAATTTTTGTACCAGTGTAGCGTTGTATAATACTGATGAGGCATGCAACTAGTATGCTTCTCGTAACTACGCTCCGCGTCTATTGAAAAGTGAGATTTATCACGGAATTTGTGGAATCGCTTTGTAGCATTCGTTAGCGCTTGAGCGATAGTCAATGAGCATCCAGGAAAGTTTAAGAAGACGCATTTAAAGAGAAGACGGATATTTG
Organism: Opisthorchis viverrini; assembly: GCF_000715545.1. Taxonomy (NCBI): domain Eukaryota; kingdom Metazoa; phylum Platyhelminthes; class Trematoda; order Opisthorchiida; family Opisthorchiidae; genus Opisthorchis; species Opisthorchis viverrini. The sequence continues at coordinate 236,942 of NW_008752141.1, read as the reverse complement.
GTTTTTATAAACAGTATGTACATGTGAGTTTTGCTTCCCTATCCGATAGTCTGTAACTGTTCATTTGGTGTTTTCCCATAATTAATTCCGCAGCAAAGGCTTTCACCCTTTCGCTAGTAGTACAATGCACAATGACAAAAATGGTAGTCAAACTGACCAGTCTATCTCGGTGTAGCATGTTTAGCACAAGTCAGCACGGTTAAATTTGTGGAAGGTTAGTCGACTGCGCAAAATTTTGGCGACGTTTCCACCAAAGATGTAAACTCAGCAATATTATCTTCTGGCAGGATACTACTGGTGCCGTGGTTCATACAAATGTGAAAAAATTGCCAATTTATCGGGTCGTTAGGATCACTAGGATAAAAACATCCCCAATGTCTATCAGTCAGAATGTTGACTGGGTCTCATATGAGTTTTTTGGTGTTCAAAGCCTGATTGGAATATCCGCTGTACGCTTCAACATTGTCACATAAAATCGCACAAAGTGCCCAAACGGATGGCTTGATCTCCCATTTCTAATGAGGTAAAATGTGCTGGTAACAGCCTTATCGTCCGATGCGATCTGTGGAAAAAATCAGGTAGTATAAATTTGTCCCTGAAAACTACGAGGTGTTATTTACCGATTTGAGTGACCACACACGGCGGACATATTTAACTATGTGAGTAGCCTCCAAACCTGTGGACAACAGCTCAGCTGGGGTCAATGACCCGCAAAACCAACAGCTAGATGAGTTTTTCACTGGATCACGAAAAGCATCTGCAATTTAACTCATCAGGATGTCGAAAATTTGCTAAGAGTTTTTTCCGCCCCACGCATTTCGGCATCGCATTAACCCGTGCTTCAGGGAAGTCGAATCGAGAGGGAGTACTTTTATCCGATGTATAAAATACGATCAAAATTACCGTGACTTTGACTTGGCCCATCCCCCAAGTGCACATGATCAACGGAAAACAATGTATCTCCATCCGAGTAAAAATTATTTATGGCTACACTCAGACCACGAAAATTGCAAACGGAATTTTTGCTGAAAAACATGACATGATTAAAAACCAGTTGTTGCTCTGAGGATGTTTTATCTTCGTTGAAATCCAGCGGCCTGATTTTTAGAACTTTGACGTTCCACCATCAGCGTCCACCCTTCGTTTATTTCATTTAAGTACTTGAATGAAGCCTAGCTTCGACAAGCAAGTAGCAATCAGGGTATGGGAACATACGAAAAGTCTGAGGACCGGCATTTTGAAATAAACCAATCCAGTATATTCAAGACCCGGTTTCGATGAAACCTTTATGCAAGTGAGCCTGATTTGATTAATTGGGACTACTGCACTGCTTTTAATGGTCCAGAACCCTTCTATAGCTTCACCGTTAACAACGAAATCAGTTAAGTACTTGTCAGGAATGATACTGCTAAATGTATGAGGTGAGTGACTAGGATCTGTCGCCTAAGAAAGTCCCTAGATAAAGCTTTACATGAAAATCGAAGGTACGATTGTCTATTCAACCCTGCTTGAATGTCAGTAGTTCAGTATCCCCAAGAAAGCCGGATATCGCAATCAAATAGTAGTACAAGCTGCACTAAGATTACCTTGTGTTATTCAACACTGGCAACTCAAAAACGATAGAGTTTACCAGAGCAGAATCCATTTATTGGGCATCATATAAATTTCGGATCTGTGCAACCGCAGCTGACCAGTGATTAGTGTTTCCTCGGCAATAGAAACGCAAGTCATCCATCTGTCTTTCAGTCAAAGCAAGTGTTAGAACGTTTCTCGATGTAACCATATGACCTTTGTACATCACATGCAGCTGATCTGTGATGGTTTAATGGTATGCAAAGACGGGGATATACTTTTCGAAGAACGGGCCATGTGAACATGTATCGACTACTCACAAGCTCCCTTCGTACGATCGTACGTAGTGCCTGTCAGTAAGATGCATTTTAAACTAAGCTGACAGTTTATTTTGTAATGTACTACTCACAAGGCTGCTGAAAATTCGTCGACAGCCCACGACCGGTTTCGCCCTTCCACTTTGGGCTCATCAGGTAGGCGCAGTCCCCGAGTTTCCGTCAACCTTATGTTCTACTTGAAATCAAATTGCACGAAATTAGTGAGATACAGTCATGTGGTTCTGCGGACGACTAACCTGGAACCCCGAAGAATCTCTCGGTTCTGATGTTTCCAGGCAGTTACAAAATTCAAGGCAAACACTGTTCAAACGGTTCACGGATCACCGCCAAAAGTTTTTTTTGGGAAACATCATGAATCCGCTGACGCTGTTCATATGCAGTGAGCTTCGTACACATAGGTCTTTACATATCCGATAAGCTATACGGATTGCAATACATTTTCATCTAGCCTATCAGGCGTGGATACCCAAAAGCTGGTTTTAACTGTGGTCTTGGATAGGCCATTACTTACAACTCGCTTCTTACTGCTGGGTAGACTGACACCGTTAACAATGTTCCCGAATGCTAGTGGCTCAGGTGGACTAATTTTCTGTTGATCAGGTGACAGCTGATTCGTTAGACTAGCTTGACAACAGCAAAACTAACACCTGATCATGAGCTTAGTGGTGCGATTAGACTCCACGATCGTTCCTTCTGTCATAGTCCTTGATCTTCCGTTTCAACGGTTTACTTTCACTTTACTTAAATTCCATTTGGTTCCCTCCATGGATATATAGTATTAGGAGGATCATCTCCGAACATGAATGGACTGCACAACTACCAGTGGAATAACCGTTTTCGTAAAACGTTTGTTCTTCATTCAATCGTCCTTCACATCTACGTTCTATTCCTAGGATAATTTTCAGCCCACCTCGAACCTTCCGCGTGGACCTTTTGAGCAGTTCGTTTTCAGCTGTGTAAGATAAGTCGATTCGAATGTTCACTGGCCAGAAGTTTTGTTGTAACTTGCCGTACGGTAGTGCAACTCTTTATCGGTCCCTTAGCTTCCTGCTCCGCCCACTGCGGTATATCAAAAGGCACGGTAGCTCTATACAGCCCTTTATGGAGACAAAGGAAAATTATTACAACTTCATTTATAGGGTAGCCACAGAGTGTTCCACGAGGTCGTGCCAGAATCTCCGGGAGGGGATGAGAAGCGTCGAGTCAAAGGTACTTGACTCGGATTGGCTGGCATTCTGGCCAATCAGGGTATGCCCTCGTTTGGCGTTCTGCACGTGACACATCCGTCCAGACGATGTGGTGTTCGGTTAGTAGGGACGGCTGGCTTCCGGACAAGGTTTGGCTAAGCGCGTCAGGCTATCAAGCGGCTGACAGACTCTGGCTTACGGCATGAGAAAGTTGTAAGGAACCTGTCATCTACAGCATATAGTGACTAGTGAATCAACGGTAATACGTGCCATAAACTGGGGAAAATATTTTGAAGACGATCACCGATTCCCACAGCTTTTCTATTGGCCGATGAAGCTATTGCATTATCGCCTTCAACGTATATGGACCAGACGTCAACAAGCAATGTGAACACGTGTCTAATGAACGTCTAATTGGGGATGGGATGGAAACATCAGCACCACGTGGGTTCCCCAACGTCACAAGCATTTTTATCAGTGAACTCAAGGTAATCAACCGCAAATATGATTGTAGAACGTCGGCAGAATCCATTTTTCTTGCTTAAAGCACCAAATCAGAGGCGGAGAAACAACAGTGGGAAAAGTTCATTTGAGAGATCATAAAAATTTAGGCCGAATCATAGACAGTGGTTCCGTGGTTTGCAGTGCCAGTAAAAATCGCCTTGAAAGAACGGAGGAGTTAATGTGGCTATTATAGCGAGGTCATCTAGCCAAGGTCGCTAATACTTAGCTGCTGACAGGTAAAGAAAACTGAATCTTCAATTATATATTACTTTTTCGACCTACACCTTATATTCTAAGGGGTTTTGCGCTGTGTTTGATAAGCAAAATAAAATAAAAATCGTTCAGCTGCAACACCCTTTCGGTGCCATGCCAACCAAAGGTTGCACGAAGGCTGGGATACTGCCAGGTTGCCCAAGCTAAGCTGAAGTGGAGGGGCAGAGTTCGGGTTCGAACCACGGACCTTCTGGTCAGTAAATTCGCTCTCTAACCACTTGAAACATCTCGCTGCCTGATGCGCAAACATATTTCTACCGACTCAGTGGCGTAGAAAAACGGTGATGCATGTGAATAGTCTGCGGTCAGGTCTCAAACCACGACTCTGCAAGCTCGAAATTAATACAGAAATTACGGAACCTCTGTGCACTGCTCGCTTAGTATTTTTTTTTAGTGATAGATGGATTTCCGGGAAGGTTCAAGAGAAGGCGCAGCAAGTTCAGTTTTTAAAAACGATCCGCATATGGAATGTTTCGTTTCGTGTCTGATGGCTCGTAACTACCAAGTTCGTGTTTGCTAATAAATAACTTAAATAAATAACTTAATAAATAAAGTGCTTTTTTCGAGAAATACACTCAGTTGCAAATCAATTTGGTTTTCACGAGAGACTCAACTGAATCTCTCGTTTATGATGTTCTACAACTGAGTGTGCTGCACACAGGCTGCCTCATGTTTCAGTTGGTACGATATTCAAGATGTCGCAGTATATATTCATAAAGGAAACCACTCACAGTGCAATTTGGGTTCAAGTAGAACATAAGGTTGATGGAAACTCTTGGATGCGCCTACCTGATGAGCGCGAACTGGAAGGTCGAAACCGGTCGTAGGCTGTCGGAGAGTTTTCAGCAACCTTGCCTTGTGAGTCCTTCATGAAAAAAGAATGTGCTTTTTTTGTTTTTACTCGTATGGTTAATAGATGTGTATAACGTCAGTATAAGCATTTTCACTCAGAGTTGGCGGAAGATGGCCGCTCCCATGCCTGGCTCTTTTTTGTCATGGGTGAGGAAGTTGCCTTTGTCCATAAGAACTTCATCGTTCTGTTCGTGATTGCTGTCTGTAGGATATCGGGTCAGAAGCAATCACGCTGTGCACTGTAGCGATTCATTCAGGTTATGAGTAGTGATCTTGACGAGCTCCGCTGCCCTTACGAATCACAGAAATATTGTTTCAAGCTGTCCCATCGGAAATACTTTTGCGATTATTTTCACATAATCCCACTTTTTTTCCCGAAAAACGCACTGTGTTCCTGCAGAAATAGGCCATTTATATTTAAAAATCTGAGCTTGAGTTACAACAAAAATGCTCTAAAGACAAGATACTCACGTCTCCGTTGATCACAGCATCAGAAAGTTTGGAAGATTCCAGAGCTTTTAGCCTGATGACTCTAAAAATAAGCAGTCACCTGAGACGTGCTTCGTAGCACCCAAACTTTGCAACGACGTACTGGCTCATCCCTTCCTAGCTTTGTGATTCCGTATTTGTTTAGGCGTTCAGCTGTGTTCGATCAATAAACTGCGGTGAGTTTTTTCTAAATATGTTACATAGTTGGCAGACTAACGGTTAAACGCGAACAGAAGCGAAACCCCTAAGTATCTTTACTTGAGACTTCGTTCCTTCGACAAGACCAGTCGATGCCAAAAAGCCTATAATCAGACTCTTTTCTCCATTTTTTCAGAATCACCAGCAGTGCGGATCACACAAACCTCAGTGAGCTACTTCGCAGCACCCAAAATTTGCAACGACGTACTGACTCATCCCTCCTTAGCTTTGTGATTACGTATTTGTTTAGACGTTCAGCTGTGTTCGATCAATAAATTGCGGCGCGTTTTTTCTAAATATGTTACATAGTTGGCAGACTAACGGTTAAACGCGAACAGAAGCGAAACCCCTAAGTATCTTTACTTGAGACTTCGTTCCTTCGACAAGACCAGTCGATGCCAAAAAGCCTATAATCAGACTCTTTTCTCCATTTTTTCAGAATCACCAGCAGTGCGGATCACACAAACCTCAGTGAGCTTCAAACGCGCTTCTATCAGACCAGTGGCTGAAGACCTAATCGTTCGAGTATGAATAACTCTGATCCGGGCAGGATATAGCCTTGCTCATCCTGTGACCACAGAGACAATATCATATGGTCAAGCATTGACTCGCCCCTCAAAATGGAAGTTTCACTCGTATTGTGACATCGTTCTTCTTTGATTTTTTTTAATCACTGATAACAAATTTGATGGTTTGATATTCTTTCTGTGTGTACTTCCAGGAGTTTTCATCAAGCATGAAATAGATATACGCTGCTCCTGAGGTTTTCGGCACAAGTTATCTTACCATATCACGTGACGTGAACCCACGGGTCGTGGACAGACAACATGCGCAATTTTCACTAAATGCCCGGAAAACTCATCAGAGAATTGTCACAGAACCACAGGGGTCCCAGTCGATAACACGGATATGTGCATACATTCATGCAATTTGTATTTGATTGGTAAGTGTCTGAAAATGACGCTTGCTTAATCGCAACAATCTGAGTCAACATTGTGCATTTCTGTGCAAACATTATCGCCAGTCATGTATTCTACCCTTGGCTAACAACATATTTCAGAGAATTTCCTGTTGCCTGTGAAAATACGCTATCTTATCATCTCCCTTCCGCTATTGGACTGTTCAATTGGACTCACAGAGGTCGCTGAAGACAACTATTCCGTTAAGTACACATAACTACAAACTCCTGCGTTCGGATGGTAAACCTACAGTGTGATGACAAAAGGCGGCGTCTCGGCGTTACAATAAATACAACCTAGGTGATGGCCGGTTTTAATTTGTGGCCGAAATATCGACTGTTCTGAACTGCGTACTGCTGGAAAGTAAAACAAGAATCCACGAGTTATTTTAGTCGGGGCGCAATGAGATGATTATCATGAATTCGTTGAAAATTTGTCGCCCAATAGGCAGCGGCTGTCGATAATTGTCACTGAGTATTCAAAACTTGTACCTGTGTAATTTTCTGCGAGCTTATCGTAGCTAGAGCACGTGTATCAAATGGCTTTTATGCACAACATACTCGGATCCGCAAAACTGATTCTTCCTGCGTGCCGAATTGTGCTCGAAATTGTGAGCAGAAGCCCAAGTAAGAGAACGGGCATCACAAGAAGCTTCAAACCACCGTCAAACCTTAAGGTCAGCGGGCGGTTAAACTGACCGATTAAAACAAGCAAAAAGAGAAACCTGATACAGTATTTGTTTCGTTGCAATAGAGAAAGTGACTTTTCCTATTTCACCATACTCCTTTCCTACCAAGACTTTGGAAGAGTCCCTTCCGTTCTGCGGAAAACGGTTGACTGTTCATTCATTCACCCCACTGGATTCCAATCGCAAGTCATCTTCCGTCCTGTTAATCCCATAAAACTGGTAAGCAAGCACATCAGAATTTGGCGTTTTCTCACAGCATTTCATCTCTTTCAAGAGAAAATCAGCAAAAAAGAACATGCATTTCATAGCAGTGGAGTAGGACAATAACTTTCAAAATGTGTAAATAAGTCTTCTGAATCCTATTAAGGTGCGTCTGCGATTCTTACCATGAATTTGACGCAGAGGAACGGCATCATGTTGGCATTCAGTAGCCTCCATTCGACACGAAGCGGACCCTGAAATAAAAACATTTTGCAAGTGCAAAAATTTAAAAAATCCGAATATACCACGAAAACAAGCAGATTTTTAAACTGTACTGGTAATCAAAATCGACGTTTCATGTAGCTAGTCAAAAGAAATGCATTTTTTCGTTTGACTTACTGTTCGGAGGTCTTCTGGCACCACTGCCGTGTAATGGTATATGTATCTTTGCCCCGGTTGGATGGGACAAGGCCGATTTAGGCGGGTGCACACGCCATTAGGTGGAAACGGTATCGTCGCGGGTCCCCCATCATACGAGCCTTCAAACCTTGAGCCCCCAGGAAAAATCCTGGCTACTAAGTTTCGGAACAGGTATCGGAGAAATATGAAATAATTTATATCAGTTTTGGGAATGTGAAAAATCAAACACAGAGCGGCTACTTGTGACTAATCGTTTAAAATAGCCTCAGTAAAATATTATCAGGAAGGTCAGATCCCTGAATGTAACCTTAGAACGCCCGAAACCTACTACTTCACCAAGAACTCAACAGCAAAGCCGGTAAGCATCCAGGCCCGTCAATCATTCAATCAATTCAGCAAAAGCCGATGAGTGTCCATGCACGCCAGAGTAGCACGACCGAATGTGATCAGCGTTCGGGCATTTCATGGAGGCACTATCGATGTTGATGGGTGTTCACTAATGCCTGTCAAACAGCCTGGATCAATGTCAGAAAGTTTCTTTAAATAGCGTGGGGCCGTTGTAACTTTTGCCCTCGCAGTCGCACGCACTCACGCTCTCGCACTCGTTTGTTCGGAATACAGCGGTTGTGTTCCCTTCTGTGAGTCTTTTTTTCTCCGGCACTAGTAACTGGAGCGGGTCAGCAGCAGATACCACAGATTGACGAATTAGCAGATATAACAAATGCAACCTGGTTTAACTAGTTAGTCCGGCACATTCGAAAAAAGTCAAAAATGACGTCTGTACTAGAGCCAGTAATGTTTGTTCGTAACAGGTTCAAAACGATCCTTTAAAAGTTTAGATGTCACTTACATTCACTAGCCTAGTTATCCACACTTAAATATATCCACGCCAGATCATTTATAATAGGAAATCCAGCAAGTGTACAAGCCGAGTACTTACATCCTCTGAATAGAATACGAATGGTAACGCTTGTCCCCTTGACCAGGGTGCAAGGATCACTGTTGCACGGAGAAACGTCGACGGACGTCACGACCACGTTGATTGAACCTGGAATAAGAGTAGGAGCATGGAAAAGGCGTGAAAGATTCCTCAGCGGCATTTCGTCGGTTAAACTGTGAGATGGCTAAGCGCTTACGGCGCATTTGCGTGGATGTGAATGGTTGGTTGTGTAAGGACTGTTGTCAGCACAGAGTCTTTTGTGTAAGAACGATGAAACTCACAAAAAAATCATTGATCGACAAGTCTGATATACCAAAGGAATGTTCACAAAGTAAAAAAATGCATCATGTTGCTAATCGCGCATCTCGTATTCAAAACACCAGCGTCAGGCCCGCCTAGGTGAGTAGATTCCCGCTTAGGTAACCACTCGTCCTCAAGTCAGGGAGTACTTTTAGGCCACGGAATCAACATCCGGGGAAGGTGAACCAGTTACTTACACTGGACGTTTACCATAGATTCGCATTCTTGTGTCCAAGCAAATATCAATCTTAGAAAACCCACACTTGTAATTTTAACGAGAAAATTCCTGATTTTGTCAACAGTAATAAAATTCGAGCCCTCTGAGTAAGATGGCAATGCAAACGGCTTCAATAAGATGCAAAACTCCTTGCGCTTGGCAGAAGTCGGGCAATTCATTGGAAAGTCTACTCTTGCTAATTATTGATTAATGAAGCCGCCTATGTGGCTTAACAACATTACGTCATATCTTCTGGTATCTTACCGCAATCTCTAAAGTCGACAGCATCCCCAAAGTTTGATATATAAATGAGGATAGTGCATAAAATCCGCCTGAAGGGTTGCATTCTCCGGGCGGCAAAACCACGACTAACTAATTCTGAAACTTGTGAGCCACTTATATGGTAAATTCTGACACCGTTTCATAATGAATGCTGTTCTTTCAAGGTCGGGGATTTCACACCGTGGACCGAGGCATTAATTGCTAATCCCAATGTTAATTTCGTCTTTTTTGGAAACAGTTTGTTGCTGTGCGAATCCACTATTCCATTAACCGTCAAGAAACCCTTATTTTAATGCCTCATCAAGCCCGATGTGATACGTCGCATGACAGTGTTCAAGGTTAAACAGTTTAGATGAATGCACGATTGCCACCAAGACCGAAATTTTTACTGGTTACCAAGACAGAAACAGTGCAACCTTCCCGGACCCTGTCATTTCCTCCTAACGGTGGGTACTTCATTCCGGACAAGAACGATATTCATCCATTAAGAACGGAGTAATTCGCCAAGACCAAACGTCCATTCAAAGGATGTCCGTTTATGATATTCTCCATGCTTAAGTCGGTATTGTTGTATCGTGGGTGGCCGTCAGTTGGTTACGCCAGCACTGAGCCTGCCAGACTACGCGATAAGGAGAAGGCAGAGAACTGGGGACATGGCTGTATTGTTAGAACAAAACATACAGAGCTTCTGCGTAAATATATAGGATAAGTAAATGGCCAAATCTGGTCGTTCACTTGTTCGTTCTGTACAGCCAATGGCGGTGCTCCGGTCGTGAACACTTTCAGCCCCACTTCACTGGTCTTATGTTGCTAAGCCGTGTTTGGTGTGCTCCGCCAAAGCAGCTGCTTTCCGGACGTGTCGTACCGATGGTGACCTTGGGGATGCGTCATTCTCTGCACATGTACTTTTCCCATGTGTGGGCGCGTCCTGACAGGTATATATCTCCACGTTTGTCCCGGAGCCACGGATTTTCCGCAGGCAATGCAGGTCTTTACCCCTACGCCCGATGTTCGATAAACGGCTTCACTAAAAGCTGTCAGTTAAGGGTTTTCATACAGTTCCTTGGTTCCTTGGTCAAATTTTCCCCCAATGAGTGTATCTCCTCGTAAACTGTTTTATG
>NW_008752141.1:211216-226372 GCF_000715545.1 Opisthorchis viverrini | reverse complement strand
AAAACCCTGCACGACGATATATTATACTGATTAGAAGTTGTGACCGAGGTCCATGTGTGGTTTTGATTTGAACGTGATAGGAACCCAGTAGGTTGGATCATGTTCAAGGCTCGTTGTAGTAATTTATATCAGAGAGCGGCTTTAACACACGAAGCGGTTTAAGTGACATGAAACGGGACAACAGGTCAATCTATGCAAAATTCGCGACAGCATGAGTGGAACACGAAAATGCTTATGGTTAATATCACATAAGCTGTCAACCTCTCAATGGAGCCGCAGGTGTTACCCTGTAGCCGACGTCCTCGAGGGAAGCTCAGCATTAATCCTTCGATTAATTTTTGTTTATCATTTTTCAAACCGTCGGTTGCGTATTTTCTCAGATGGCCAGTAATGTTTATTCGCATCATTGGTCCAATTGTCTTTTGATCATGCTTGCTTTCATCATTCAAAGTCATTTTATCCCTCATCTGCACGACAGTGAAGCATCAGTGCCGACACTTATGATGATGATGATGATGAAAATGGGGGTGATATCCCTTGTCTGTTAATAGCAGGATGTTTTTTTCCGTCAGCCAAGGCCACTAACTGTTAGGAATACTTTAGTATCTTATGCTACAGCCAAAATTCTGCTTGACTCTTCTTTACCGGCCACAAAACCCTTGAGAATAAGAATACTATGTGGGCGTGCGCTTGCGTACAGTCAGTACGTTCCCGATTTTTCCCATTCGGATCAAAAAGTGTTTAATTCAACCTAAATGAATCTGTCACATTGTTCGGTATGCGATTCTAACCTGTAAATCGCGAAAAGCTACTGCGAAATGGGGTGGAATCAGACCCAGGTCAAACTATCGGTGTAGTTGGTAATTCCGTTTATGTGGACCACTGGATGAGTTCCGATCACCAAGGCTAGGATAACTGCACAATGCAACGATCCGATCTGTATCACCTTATGGGTCAAAGAAATGGCCGCTGATGACTTCCGAAGGCTACCTAACTCTGACAATCGGTGCCTCCGTAGCATTGCAAGAGTCTTGTTGTAATACGTGGTCAATAACGCTGAAGTAGGCCACAAAGCCCTCAAGAACGTTTATTCTCCCCTCATAAATCAAATGTTCACACTTCACATGTCACTTTACATATCAGGGGACGGTTTGTCTCGTACAGTCCTCTTACCTCAGCCTGGATAGATGTCACTCACTGGCTGTCAGTCTGTCCCCTGACTGCGTATCAGGGAAACACTGACCAATTAAATCAGATGATCTGGTAAATGCCAACTCTCTACAAGGCAAGTCAAACCCGTGGTTGGTGAGCATGACAGATATGCCTGTATCAAGAAGCCAACGGTGTTCTTTTGTCAGAGCTATCGCCTCTGCCGGGTACTCTAAAATTCCACCATTCAGGATAAACGAACTGAATAGGCTATCACCTCCAAAGTTTGGGTCTCTCCTCTTAGATTTCTCATCCCCTGTGCAGGACCGGCTTATCTTCTCTTAGATTTCTCATCCCCTGTGCAGGACATCATAGCTGCTGGAATCATTTCATTTCGACGCAGGGCTAGCGAGCTGAACAGTCTTTCATCAGATGCGAGATACTACATGTGATGATTTTTAAACAGGTTGTGATTGGTCAATGCCACACCTGGATATATCTGCGACAGGAAGGTAGTTTAATGAAAATAAATACAGTGCACGAACTACGGTAAATCAAAAACTGCGTTCCCGTATGACCTTTGTGACGTGTAAGTAAAATTTGACGTTTCAACACAGCCGTGCAGTAGGCCACACACACTGGGCCTGATCCCAACCCACTGACGATTGTTCAGTGTCCACAAAGTTTGTCAAAGAGGTTCTGATAGTCACAGTCCCCTGACTTTTTACGTGGTGAATTCGACCAAGACAACTCGAGTAGCCAAAACCATTGGTTTTGCTTTCGGATCAAAGGTGTTGGACAAGGACCCTATTCATCTCCTATCCAGGTCTTGGTGACCTGTCTCAGCCTACAGGAAATCTACCACAGTTACGTGATGGCATGTACTACTGGTGGTAGACACGACAATGATCATACTCTAATCGGCTCTTCTCGGTTGGGGAAACATTTCATGATCATAGCGAATTCGAATGCCGAAAAACGAAAAAAGCCTATTTGGCTCAACTGAACTAAAACAACACAGTTCTGAATATTTAGTCACCTAACCAGGTATATCAGCTTAGAATTAAAAAAATACTTTCTTAACTATTACTGGGCTAACGCCTTGGGGCGAAAAAATAATGATGCTTTCATCTGGCAATTTGTCACAAACTGTTCTTAACTATAAAGTCATTATTTTAGTTTAATGTTGTACCGATAGGCCAATAAAATCCGAGTAATTCTGGAGTTGAATTTTCTTGAAGCTTTCTGACACAGATGAAAAGTATACACAAAGGTTTACAAAGGTTTGTACCAGCAATGACGAGTATCGAAGCAGATTTTATGGGTAACCTGACTGACAGATTTTCTGGCAAACTGATCAGCATTTTAGCGTTTACATAATTTGGCCAATGAATTCGGAGAGACTTTCTTGCAAAGAAATTTGAAATTTCGTCATCTAATCTGTTTTGTTGATGAGCATCAGGTGTAAAACTTTGCAGAGGTTAGGATGTGTTTAGCGTTCTGTACTCAGAGTTAAGTTGTGGCAGAGTTTTAGAAAGCTCAAGCATTACAGTGCATGTGTTGAGGAAATCGATGTCCATTCTGGTTTACTGCAGAATTTGAGGTTCTTCCTGCGGTTAACTAAAGCATATTAATATCACTGATGCCTCTTTTCGGTCTTGCTCACTTCACTTGATTAATAAGTAACCTTTACTCCATCCACTAATTCCGCATCGACATCCAAGGCTACCAGAGTAACACATTTACACTACTCATCTGTGAGGTCAGCGCGAGCAGCTGTTTCAACAAATTGTCACTAGACGCTTACCTCCAGTTCATGATCGCTTAGACCTAGTACGGATCAACAGACGCACTGGTGATGGGCTCCATATTTGTTGGCATGTCAAAGATCCTTAACTGAAAGCTAACTGGTTCTATGCTTGGCGTTGTTCTTGAACTGGCCCACTGAAAGTCTAAAATGACGGCTTCGAGTCTTTTTGAAAGTTTCGATCCATTTAGAATCGATTCCTCTGCCCCGCACCAAACTTGCGGCTTTATTCGTCCGGGAGCAGTCAAATGACGAGCAGATGTAATGTAATGTGTGACGAATAGCAGCAGGCAACTCAAACCAGTCCACGAGTCGAAAGAAACTGTTTGCAATGATGTCATTTCAACGGTTGTTCCAACACTTAAAAAAATGCTACGCACCAAGTCCTTCGGGCATGGCTACCTGGGATAGGCACACACGTTTGTGCCCACGTGTCATTCCATATATCGTGGACATTTATCAGATCAAAACGTAGCGAATTTGACTGGTGAAAGTACATTTGTTCCTCCTCGACAGACACGCTGAAAACATATATTTATATCTACCCCCTTATCTGTACGGAAAACTTTACTACCTGCCCACAAATTGACCTTCACACGGTGTGCTATATCACGTGATCCTCTGTAACTGAATTCATCCATTTGTATCCTACACGTTTTTGTCATGTACTTTGTACAACGGCGAGTTTGCAGGTTTGACGGCAATTTGCATTTACAAAAAACTTGAGGGTCGTTCACATGAGAGCCATAGTGAATCTTGTTTAATTTCAAATGTCTAAACCGAGACACGAGTTGAAGGACGCGCCCATCTATAAAGCAGTTGTTCAATTCCAAACACTCCTCCAACGATGCGATATTTCAATCTTTTCACATGTTTTTCACTGCTCTATTTATCGCTAGTCACAGACGGCATTATCTTCAGGGATTGCGGTAAGCTTTCGAGAAAAAAATTCCCGTAGTGGCACCTCGTGTGTGATATCGAAGATAGAATTTCACCTCATTAGCAGACCTCTACCGGTCCCCTGGGTCCATTAATTCTGATTCGTGTAAATTTTCCACGGTATTAATTGGTGTTCAGTTTGACTGTTTATGTATCAACATTCTACTTTTTGGTGGATAACAAATTCTTACCTGTCAAATAAGCTGTGATTGACTGAGGTTGCCTCCAAGCACCCATTCATGTTTTTTCAGAAATGTTGGCGTACGGTAGGGCGTTGATCTTATTAGATTTCTGTACGGGTATCAATATAATACGATGGTTTTAGCGATTATTCCATGGATAGATTTCCTACAAAGGCCTTTTTCGAAAGAGCGCTCCACGCAGCCGTTAGGATTTTCACATTTCTTGGAAGAGACATTTTCTGTGAACCTTAGCTGTCCAAACCTTGGATACAGTATTTCCGCAATACATTAATAAAGCTCCCTGAAATTTGCATTCCTATAAAGTTGTCAGCTAATTTTCTCTCTTGCCAGGGCATCGTTTTCTAGCGAGCACGATAAATCAATTGCATTTTTCAGCGTTCCCTGTGCTCAGTCATAATGGGTATTTCAAACATTTCCGTTTTATATCGGCCACCATCATCACCCATAGCAGCGCCTATACTTGACACGCTGGAAAAAACGGCATTTTATAGCTGTTCCTTAACAATCATTGTGAAGCTTCAACACCATTCCAGCAAGATCCGCTAGAAGTATGACTGCAAGCGACTTTGAATGATTGTTTAAGACAAATAGCTATAAAGCCTCAGCAGAGTCATGGTAGCAAGTTTGAAAAACCTGGCCACGACAGTAGAATATAAATCTTTTGTATTTTATAGGCCCCTATTTCCATGTGACTCTAGAGCATCACTCCTCTTGGAAGAGGTTGGTTCCGAGTGCGAAGTGATGGCGGCTTCCTCAGGCGCTTTCCTCCACTAAGGTGCCAGCCGCAAAAGTAGACGTCAACGTTTGTGTTCACTAAGTCTCTCGTACCAGCGCTCCAGAACCGGTTCACCTAAAATGGACAGGTTTTGAACGTGGAAAATCAAAAGGATCAAAATTTCATGACTTCTTTTTTGGTGAATTAAAAACTTTAACTCGATTACTTTTACTCCGAAGTAGCTCAGCAGGCTAGATTATCGGTGATAGACGCGTCCCATGTCTGTTTGATTCTTTCGTATGCAGAGTACATTCTCAATACGGTGTTTTTTTGTTAGGTAGATCTACCTGGGCGAATTTTGTCACTCATTCAAACTTGAGCAAGCACCTGTAATCCTTGAATCTAAGTTGCTCATTGGCAGTGAAATTTCAACTGAGAAACAAGCTAGCGTGACCAGCTGGCATTTTTGCAAGTTCGGATGCTTCATTCGAGATATACCTAAAACCACATGACTGATCACCTTTCAGAGCAACAATGTGAGGAACTTTCATCCCCTGCCTCTTTGAATTTATTACAAAGGTTCCCAAGATGTCAGCGTGTTGGCTCTGGGGCTTGATTCGTGTGAAAGTGAACCTTGCATCCTCGTTAGAGGGAAGAACGTCGGCATTGAACTTCAGTTTCTAACATGTGAGTACTCAGTTGAACCAATTTGTTGTATCTAACTGTGCCATGAAATATTCAATTGCCGTTCTAAGCAGCAATTAAGAACAACAAGATGAAATCGCTCTCCCCCTTTCTTACAATCTAAGTACCCGGAAAACCCTATTGTTTTGAACGATAGCAATTTATCAGATTGGAACACGTGATTTGTGTTTTCTGTCCTACCCTGACTTGTTTTTTTTCTTATTCATTTCCATAATGGGTGCCTGCCTGAACAGTCATCAAAGCTGAAGGTCATAAAATCCATCTTTCGTCTGGTCACGGGCCACAAGTGCTAAAATTGCCGGAAAGTGACGTCTGTGCTCAGGTGACTCCATCGTGCCCCATTGAAAAAGCAAAAATTTACACACTACGTTGCGAAGGCACGGTAGCCAAGAACAGTCCAATTGTAAGTCGCAAGAAAACCAGAAATTTCTCTGTGTAAACAAAACCCATATTTACCATGGGTACCTCTCTATAAATTCAACCCTGATTAAACGGAGTGAATAGATTGTGTTGTCGGTGGGCACGACTGTATCATTAAATATACATTTTTTATTCAGAAATCTGAGCACCTCTATTCACAATCAGTATTATTTATGACAGCGTAAGTCCTGTGTTATTTCGTTTTAAATTGATCAGGTGACTGTTGATCTGTTCACCGAGCTTGGCAATTGATTTGAAAATGTTTCGCCACCATTCGAGGATACATCTTCAGTGCACTGTTTGATCGGTGCTCTTTTTCTTGCGTCCCTCTCTAGCGTTTATATAGTTTACAGGGAGCAGCTTTTGTGCTGCAACCTGATTGGCCATTGACAATCATCGTACTTGGATTCTGGTTGGTCCGATCACAATATGTGTGATATTTTTCAGTTTCAACAGAACTGCACCATCCAGCATATCATTCACCTGGCGTGGTCGTCTGATCCCACGCATGGATCTCGATGATGACGCACCACAGCCAGAAGAGTGACACACGGAAGCGCATCTTTATCAAAGTACACACACAATCACGCTTTCACACACACACACACAATTGACACAATTGACACACACAAACATTGATCAGATTTGACCACCATGTCATTTCGGGAACACAGCAAACTTAAGACAGATTAGCGGACCTAAACGAAGCTGGATTGATTGCAGAAATCCTTGAAAAATGTTTATCGATACCCGAAAACTTGGATAATGAAGTCTTACTCCACTGGATTGTGTACTGGCTTTAAAAAATCACCTTTTGCGCACCACATGGCGCTCAGTTTTTTACCAGTGTCCCGGAAGAATTTGACCCAGAGCTTCTGGAATTCAATTTCAGTTACTAGTATCATTATTGAAGGGTGAGACTGTTCTGTCAGTCAGCGTTCATTGATGCACTGGAGGTCTATATATAAGAGAAGCGACTAGCGTGCAATCTACTGATGCCGATATATGGCCGCAAAAATAGCGTAGGCCGGAGATCATGCCAAGGCTTGATGAGGACCCAAAAAAGGCCTCAGTATTTTACATAAATATTGGAGCCAGGGCTATTTCTCTGGCTCTAACCGGGAGACAGCGCGCTTCCCCCAGATAATTTACAGAAGTTGCCCCCAAAAAGATGCCCATCATTTGACCTTGTAATCTGGAAATAGATAGATAGACGACAAAAACACCTCATTGATATGACCGCAGAGTGGGAAAGATGCTGATTACTCCTCAAGTCAGCAGTGCCCTTTTTTGAGCACAATAGCTGGAAGTCATACAGATGTGGCTGATGGTTCACGGGCTATTTGGTGGTGATTCAGCTTGGTGCTGCTAACCGGCGAATCCGTTCATGAGGACAGATACGTGCGCGCACGGTTTCCTCCGAATTCGGACTCCCGCGGTTTTACGCAAAATTGCATAAGCATTTCGAATAGCACGCTTGGGTTCAAGAATTTGAATGAATTTTTCATCAGAACACTTCAAGTCCATTTAGGCAGCAGATTACAAGGCTGGCCTTTCGAGCGTATGTCTCTTCAAATACACATGGATGAAGGCATATAACCATCGTCTTCAAATGACCAGGCCTGTCATCCTTCACACGCGGTACACTCAGCCAAGCGAACCTACGTCACTCAAGAAGCTTGTCATTCACGATGTGATCTGAAAATTCGAGTGAACTACATCAAGCTCGTGAACCAAATGAAATGTGTCAGCTAACCTCATGTATCGGCTCCATAGTGTCCATCTGTCGTCGCCCTCCTGAGTTACAGACTGAGTGATGCTGCATAAACCGCAACTGTCAGTTTGAGATTCTGCTGTTTCCGACACGAGCAATTTGGTGAAAGACAAGAATTTTAGAATAATTTACACTTGAAAAGAGCCAAGATGCCGTCGCAGAAAATACCGTGGTTATAAACTGCAGTCTTTCCCTTTAGTGAGCACCCAAAAAATGCAGAATACGTAGTAATAACTCTTCCGGCGTCCTTTGGACCGTGAGACGTTCCACAGGGCGTTTCGGATCGAAACGTTACAAAACGTTCTTGTGCCATTTGTATATAGGTGTAGATAGAAACGGGTTTGAAAAGGAGAGCAAGAGAGACTACTTAGAAGGTTGCTAAAAACTCTTCGACAGCCCGCGACCGGTTTTGCCCTTCCACTTTGGGCTCATCAGGTAGGCGCATTCTCCGAGTTCCCGTCAACCTTATGTTCTACTTGAACCCAAATTGGCCTGTTTTCGAGAAATACACTCATTTGCAAATCAATTTGGTTTTCATGAATATCGTGCCAACTGAAACATGGGGCGGTCTGTGTGCAGCACAATCAGTTGCAGAATACCATAAACGAGAGATTCAGTTGAGTCTCTCGTGAAAACCAAGTTGATTTTAAATGAGTGTATTTCACGAGAGCAAGAGTCCTTTACTACAAGGCTCATAAAAAACTCGGTAAAGTGAATATATGGGTGCCTAAACAACTCACCGTAGTGTAGACAGTTATTGGAGGGACCTAGGTTTTGGAGGGCAGTCCACGATCTCCCCCAGTTCCTGAGCTGAAGGCTTGTGTGTGTGTGTGTTAAACGAAAGATCAGCCCCGTTATAATCGCTTCATCCGCACACATTGGGCTCCAAAGCGAGGCTTGGTCACGATCTCTGTTCCAGACTCTGAATCGCTCTCCCTGGCTACTTTCTTCAGCACTCTCTCTCTTTAGTACTTTTATCAGCACTCAAAATTTTGGGTGGAATATGTGCCAGACGTTCCTTACAGTCTGAAGACCGTTTCCTCAGTAGTTATTTTTCTCCGTCTGCGCTCCTCTATTTTGGGAACTTATTTGATCTGGGCATCCTTGAATGGGTTTCACACGTTATGTTAATCAGACGAGAAATTTGAAATTAGGATCCCCAACCATCCGGCTTTGTATTTCGTTTAGATTCCTTTTGATTTTCAATCTTTATAGGTAGGTAGAGAGGGGCAATTCAAATCCTTGTTGAATGGACTGTAATGTGATGTGTAAAAGTGTGCATTTCGAACGGTCAATTCTTATTCAAACTTACCGAGAGCCCGATCCGTCATATACGTCTATTAAATCGATTTCCACAGCCGACGATTTACCCAACCGATTAAAACAAACCACTGTTGCATGGCTGATCGGCAAATGACCGAACCGTTTGTTTCGTTTTGCCCATCATGCTTTCTACAGTCTATGCAAGTTGTTCAGACTTTCATTCCTTACTTTATGAAACCCGTCTTGCATCAATCCATCTGGCGATTGTTGAGAACTCCCTATTGCAGAATTTGGGATTGCCTCACTTTTATAATTTATTCATGGGTTCTCATAAATCCAATTTTTTAGTCGCAGCGCTTTCGACGGTTTCTTTGATCCTGGTTCATTGTTATTTTGAACAATGACATGCCACTGGGTCAGATGAACTGCCCCGGCAACCCATGAGAATCTCTGTGATATCGATTCATCCCAAAACTGTCTTCGGAAAATCAAAGTCGGACTTTTCATATCGGAGAGTGATGCGGTTTTTTCATCTGGCATTCATATAAATGAAAAACAGTGTCTATACACCAGGTACGCTTCTGTCCACATCAAACACTTGAACTGCCAGAGGATGTAAACCGTTTTGTACAGTGAGCCGACGAACGTACAGTCGTAGAATTCGTGGGTGGACTTTTCAAGAAAAGACAGTGCCCCCAAGTCCACAAAGATGCCAACTACCTCGGGGATACACTCAAACTCTTCTGCAGAGAGCAACAAACATTAGCATGGAGGGGAGGGACGATACACTTGTTCCCACTACAAAGCGTCGTTGCTCGCTGCCTGCCCCGCGTTAGGATTCCAGGCGTAGTAGCTAATTTGAGGAAAAATCCTTCAGCCATTGTGGTGTTCAGAAGTACTATTACACTAAAACCCAACCACTCAGTGCAGTTGATGACTACTGAAGCAGGCTGGGTTATTCGTCCCATAATCGTTACTTGTAATAGAGCTAGTAATGTTGACCTCGAATTATCGAATCTCCAAGATTTTTAGTGTTTACCTGCTTAGTTTACAATTCCTGTAATCTGCGGGCATGTCAACTTGTGTCGGCTTTGGGTGTATGTATTCACAGCTCTGTTGTTCCGCGACTTCCCCCTAGTGAGCTTGTTTATTCACTCATTTACTGTGAGGCATTCATCTGAGCAAGCGCATGGGGTTTGGAAGAATTGACAACTGTGCGTTTGTATGCCTGTCTATCCATTCCCATCCAAATATAACGCACAAAATATTTTCTATTCACAGGGTCCCCTGGCCGTTCGGTTGGAGCTTGTTCACACGGGCGGTGGAAAGTTCATGTGCATCGAGATTCCCGTGAAAATCGTATGAGCTGTATAAAATTCGATTTAAAAAATCGTTTGCTTTACAAGATACCGCTTGAACATCTTCAGCAAATTGCGCGAAGACACTGTTGAATGAGCAGTTGCGACAAATGTAGTTAATAACTCTCTGGTTGGTTCTTGCCGCGAGGGTTGTGATACAAGCCGCGATATAAGCTGTTATCGAGATAGGTGGGAACAGGGGGGCACAGGAGCAGTGGTGTCAATGAGGAAGAGATGGAGAGAAGCTCAATGCAAACGGTCCCTAAGTGGGTACCAGCTAAAAGTTGATGCATTGTCAATGTAGTCAGGCTTGCAGATCTGGAACAAACATCTCTTTAGCAGATACGTACAACGGACAGTGTGGAAGCAGACTTCCACAAGACCTCAGAATCCTTGGTGGATGGAAACCTCGGAAAGCCAAGACAAAGTATGGCTCAGCCAAGCTCGAAGATATCCCACGCACGACGTGTCAGGTCTGTCTACGTAGTGAGTTCAATAAACGGATTCAATGCATACCGGAAAATGCCATAAGCAAGGAAGCGCACCACTTCCCGGTGGTGCTTGTAAAGTGGGAAAACGACCGTGAACCGGATTTTGGCTCTCCTTGTGGGTTGCTGAGGTTTTTGTTCGCTCAGTCAATCACGTGGTCTGATTTGTTCTCCACATGCAAGCAACTAGTCACCAAATCAGGGGACCTGGAGTTGACAGTTTTCACAGTTGCGTAAACCCCCTGTTCAAATTCAAACGAATGCCGTTTGGTTTGTCGGAGCAACGTAAACATTCCGGAGCTTGGTACCACTTCCGATGAATGGTACGGTGTGCGGAGAGGATTTAGTGTCGAGTGACCTGAAAGCCACACAGAAGCCGGGCTGTAGATGAATTAGGCCAATACACACCTTTTTCAGAGCTGGTGACACTTCTGGCATAAATTGAGTCATTGATAGATCACTCCACTTCCATCCAATGAGGCCAACCTTACTGAGGCAAATGAAACATCGGCGGTATACACTCGACCGTTAAACAAAAAAGTTACCTAACGGTGCACACACTGGTAAAGCATGCGAGTGGTCCATGTTTTTGCGTCCGAGTTTCGCCCCTGCATCTGATACAAGGTGACGTTTCTGTCGAGAATTAAGCGGCTTCGCGCTGTTCATCTACTTTTGCTTACTAGTCGATGGATGTCCAGAAAAGTTCAAGAGGATTGTGCATATGAGATGCATCCGATGCTTGCAACAGCTTAGTTTGTGTTCGCCAATAAATAACTTCCCGGCGAGGTGCTTCCTTACAAGACGATTGGCTTTTCCAACGTGAGGGATGTAGTTGACATCGTCGTTATTAAATACTCGGACTTGTTTTTCACTCAATACCAACTTTACTCATTATTTTATGCTAGTCTCGAAAAAGTACCTGTGACAATGAACAATCTCGATTACGATACTTCTCCGCCCTTCAAATATTTAACTTTGTGATGTCGGGTCTGAATTCATCCTGCTCGTGCACTGCGGTTATTGTTTCAGGTTGCTGACTTCAAAACCACTTGCACAACTACGTGGGTATTGTTTTAAGCTGCCTAGTGAGTAATATTTTACGATTGTTTCATATTGCTCCACGTTCTTTCGAAAAGGGGCAACGTGTTCCCGTAGAACTATGTGCTTTGAATTTGAAAATGTGAGCCAAAGATTTGTTGGGAATCCTGTCAAGCCACGGTCCCTATGTCCCCTTGGGTCACAACACTAGCAAACTACTCTCTGTCTAATTTTGTAAGCCCGTATTCCGGATACATGCTCAACGCAGCAAGATTTTTCTAAGCCCAGGCGAACGGTTAAACGCAAACAGGAGCGGAAACCTGATATTTTCCCACTTGAGACTTCACTTCGTTAGTGAGACCAGTCCTTGCTGAAAAGCTGAGAAGCACTGAACAAATACTTGTTGGCTCCTCGAATGACGAGAACTCGGATGACAGTTTCACTCATCTTGTGAAACCATTGCTCTCTTAAGCCTTCATTCAACGGTCACAAGGTCGCAGGCTCCATATTCATAGGGTGCGCACTGCCCCGAATTTCCAATAACAAACGACAGGGCTGTAAAGTTCTTTTAAACTTTTCATCGCAGATTAAAGTAGCATATCATGTGACGTGAAGTCGCAAACTGTGGATACACAACACATCTATCTCAGAGAATTATGGTAGAATCACAGAATTTCCCGGACGTAGCGTGGACGCAAAACCAGTTTCGTGAAATTTTGCTGACAATTATAGTAATCTTTTTTCTCCCAGCTTGTGGGTGGCATACCGTCAGACATGACCACAATCGTACAGTCAGAATAGACTGGTGGGATTTGTCGGTTCTCAGGATTGTTCGAAAATTGGTCAGTAACACAGTTATTGGGAATCATCCGACGCCGATGCGATTACGTCATAAACTTGTGAATTGCGGTGGACACTGGGGACAGGGAGACACAAGTAGTAAAGATTTTCCCTCCCTTTTGGGAAATCGATCAAGCTTAAGAAAGATTGTATCGCTAAAATTTGGAGATGGCGGGCAAAACAGAGCAGGAGAAAGGAGAACCAAAACATCCTGCCCGGCGTGTGATAAGTTAATAGGAAATTGCGTAAAACGAAGATTCGAGGCAACGGATTTGGTCAAGCAGCTGCGTTGCATTGATCTCGCGTCTATTTAAACTAAAAGCTGATACCATTGTTGAGGTTACCTGGCTTTGAACAGTCGGATTCATGGTTGGCACTTCGACTGCGCACATTGCTTTCAAATGTTGCTCAAATTGATTTCGTTATCTACACAAAACTACAAACTCCTGTGTTCAAATGCCAGGACGTACAAAAGTTGGTGTCTAGGCGTGAAAATTACCACTGTGATCAACAAACTAAACCCCCGGTAATGACAGATTTCATGTACGAGAGGCCTTTTCGGAGCTGCACACCATCGATTCGTGCAAAAAACAAAGCCGTGAGTTATTCTACTGGCGTGCAAGCTTACCGTTGCTTAAACATGCGTGTCACATGGGGTACAAGCGCACAAAAACTGAAAGATTCGAAACGCGGGAAAATTCCGAGTACCAAAACGGGCTCAAACTACCATCAAACCGTGAACCAAACGAGCAGGTGAAAGTAACAAAGTGGGAAAGGCGCTGCAGGATTGAACTACCGTCGATGACGCAGTAGGTGACGTCTCCAATTTCGCCCCGGTGGATTCACGAGTTTGACCCCAGTTACTCATAAACATCAGAATTATGCATTGCATCACCTAACAGCAAAGGTTTCCTTCCATAGGGCAGTTATCAGGGACAAACGCTTTTTAAATAGTAGTGCATTATGACCTCAAGTTCCGAAATATACAATCGTTTTTTTTAATTCTATCATGGCGCCTCTGCGATTCGCACCAAGATTTCGACGCACAGGAATGACTCCATGTTGGTATTCAGTAGCCTCCACTCAACATACAGTAGACCCTAAAAGAGAAATTTATGCAACGCATAAAGTTACAGGTGTGAGCAGGCAACAACCACGCGCAGCGTGGTGCACTTTTACAACCTCCTTCTACATGCGTTCTTGGCACAAAAATTAATCATTCTGCAATAATGTGATTGTCTATTCGTCCGCAGTATTTGTTACTCACCTGATAGGAACGAAATACTCCGATAGTTAAAAAGTGCTCAAAAATATAAGCCACACACAAAAATCTTAAATGAAAACATGGAAACTGTACGATCCGAATTAGCGGGGCCTGTCGATTGTGAAAGAGGCTTACGCATTTGTGGTGCCACAAAATCGACCGTGTGGTTCCAGACATGCCAACCTGTACTCAAGGCAACCGAAATCGATATCCCACATAGCTATCCAACAGAATTGCATCTTTTTGTTTGACTTACTGTTCGAAGTTCTTCTGGAACCACTGCCGTGTAATGATATGTATAACTTTGCCCCGGTTGGATTGGACAAGGCGGATTTAGGCGGGTACAAACGCCATTAGGTGGAAACGGTATCGTCGCGGGCTCCCCGTCAAAGGAGCCTTCAAATCTTGCGCCTCCAGGAATGATTCTAGCCACTAGATTTTGGAATAGGCGTTAGAGAGAAGTGCAAAAAAGTGATCCGTCAGTTTTGACAGTGTGGGAAACCGGACACTGAATGGTAATGTGTTTGTTACTAATGGTTGAAATAGGCCACTTGGTTCTTCCAAAGGTGGCAAACACTAAAGATTAGTAAATACTGTCATTACGCTTCCCAGATAACCGCAATCTTTGCGGCTCTCTACCACTTGATACGATGTCGCCAATTATCAGAAACTGTATCCAGCACAATCGGGATCAGTCACAACCGCGTCTGCTCTAAGCCCAGTACAGCTCCTCAGGGAAAAGTCTGAAAGGTTGTAAAACGATATGCCTATCAAAGTGAGGCTTTACGTGAGCTCATTTATTTGAATTATTCATCCATACTTGAACCAAATCATTCGTTATGTGGAATCTAGGAAGGTTACGAAAGGTGCAAATGGGGACTCACTTCCTCGAAATCGAATGCGGATGGTAACTTCTGTCCCTTTGACGAGCGTGCAAGGATCGCGGGCGCACGGGAACACGTCAACGGACGTTACGACAACGTTGGTTGAACCTCAAATAAAAGTAAACGCATGAGAAAGTGGCCATTCTAGTAAGGCAAACAGGAACTCTTGGTCATCAGCCGCAATTCGTCAGTTTGTCCGCTAAAGGTTTACATTCAACAGAGCGGGCTATGGCACGACTACCATTTTTCACTCACCAGTTCGCTTGCTATGCATTTGTGCAGTTGGGTGGGTGTGTGTGTTTAACTGGT
>NW_008752141.1:203050-207459 GCF_000715545.1 Opisthorchis viverrini | reverse complement strand
CGTGAACCAAACGAGCAGGTGAAAGTAACAAAGTGGGAAAGGCGCTGCAGGATTGAACTACCGTCGATGACGCAGTAGGTGACGTCTCCAATTTCGCCCCGGTGGATTCACGAGTTTGACCCCAGTTACTCATAAACATCAGAATTATGCATTGCATCACCTAACAGCAAAGGTTTCCTTCCATAGGGCAGTTATCAGGGACAAACGCTTTTTAAATAGTAGTGCATTATGACCTCAAGTTCCGAAATATACAATCGTTTTTTTTAATTCTATCATGGCGCCTCTGCGATTCGCACCAAGATTTCGACGCACAGGAATGACTCCATGTTGGTATTCAGTAGCCTCCACTCGACATACAGTAGACCCTAAAAGAGAAATTTATGCAACGCATAAAGTTACAGGTGCGAGCAGGCAACAATTACGCGCAGCGTGGTGCACTTTTACAGCCTCCTGCTGCATGCGTTCTTGGCACAAAAAATCATTCTGCAATAATGTGATTGTCTATTCGTCCGCAGTATTTGTTACTCACCTGATAGGAACGAAATACTCCGATAGTTAAAAAGTGCTCAAAAATATAAGCCACACACAAAAATCTTAAATGAAAACATGGAAACTGTACGATCCGAATTAGCGGGGCCTGTCGATTGTGGAAGAGGCTTACGCATTTGTGGTGCCACAAAATCGACCGTGTGGTTCCAGACATGCCAACCTGTAGCCAAGGTAACCGAAATCGATATCTCACATAGCTATCCAACAGAAATGCATCTTTTTGTTTGACTTACTGTTCGAAGTTCTTCTGGCACCACTGCCGTGTAATGATATGTATAACTTTGCCCCGGTTGGATTGGACAAGGCGGATTTAGGCGGGTACAAACGCCATTAGGTGGAAACGGTATCGTCGCGGGCTCCCCGTCAAAGGAGCCTTCAAATCTTGCGCCTCCAGGAATGATTCTAGCCACTAGATTTTGGAATAGGCGTTAGAGAGAAGTGCAAAAAAGTGATCCGTCAGTTTTGACAGTGTGGGAAACCGGACACTGAATGGTAATGTGTTTGTTACTAATGGTTGAAATAGGCCACTTGGTTCTTCCAAAGGTGGCAAACACTAAAGATTAGTAAATACTGTCATTACGCTTCCCAGATAACCGCAATCTTTGCGGCTCTCTACCACTTGATACGATGTCGCCAATTATCAGAAACTGTATCCAGCACAATCGGGATCAGTCACAACCGCGTCTGCTCTAAGCCCAGTACAGCTCCTCAGGGAAAAGTCTGAAAGGTTGTAAAACGATATGCCTATCAAAGTGAGGCTTTACGTGAGCTCATTTATTTGAATTATTCATCCATACTTGAACCAAATCATTCGTTATGTGGAATCTAGGAAGGTTACGAAAGGTGCAAATGGGGACTCACTTCCTCGAAATCGAATGCGGATGGTAACTTCTGTCCCTTTGACGAGCGTGCAAGGATCGCGGGCGCACGGGAACACGTCAACGGACGTTACGACAACGTTGGTTGAACCTCAAATAAAAGTAAACGCATGAGAAAGTGGCCATTCTAGTAAGGCAAACAGGAACTCTTGGTCATCAGCCGCAATTCGTCAGTTTGTCCGCTAAAGGTTTACATTCAACAGAGCGGGCTATGGCACGACTACCATTTTTCACTCACCAGTTCGCTTGCTATGCATTTGTGCAGTTGGGTGGGTGTGTGTGTTTAACTGGTGTTTGGGAAAGCTTTATTCACCGTAAACAAGCATAGTACCATAAATAACAACGGGTAACGTATTCACAAAGTCAGCTACCGACATGCATCACATGACCAAAAACGTCTACAAATGAGAAAACATGTCAGTCTGCCAACCACGAATCCCCCATCACTTTGGCGTAGACCACGCTTATGGGAACATTTTTTCGTTTGGAGGAGAAATTCCTGATAAAACAGCAGTCTGCCGTCAAGTCAGAAGTATTTTAAGCTAAGAAAAACTCAATATCTCTTGGAATACCCCAGGTACACAGCCTGGTATACAGGGGAACACCAATCCTCGAAAACCCAAAGCTTGTGTTTAGAATGGAAAACTCCCAAACCTGACAGCAATACCAAAATTTTCATGCCGTCCAGGAGCGCGGCAAGCGACTTGAACAAAATACGTTAACCCTAACGTAAACGAAGTCTCACTGTCTTCTTGATAAAACTTGTGTGTAAAATCATGGAATCTGTTAAAACTCAACTGCTAATAAAAGTTGAAAATCACAACTATCTTCACTTCGTCTACTCTGGCATCTTACCGCAATCTCTGAAGCTCACAGCATCCGCGAAGTCTGATGTGAACAGAATAAGACTGAATAAAATCACGTTGAACGACTGCATCTGCTAGGCAGAATACTACAAGGAATTATTCGTGGAACGCGTCAACGTCCTATATAATATCGAACATTCGAGGTCAAACCCAAAACATTGGTTGAACGACCAGACGTAATTGGACTGTTTCCTCCTTTGCATACAAACAGTGTGTGCACACGTACGAACGCGACTCTCCATTGTCCGTCCGTCGATCCCCTTTTCAATGCTATTGGTAAAATCACAAATGCGAGTGTGACCTTCCACATGATAGTATCCGGGGTTACGTGTGTGGAAGAAAAATTGTACTAACGTTTTAATGATTCAAGATCCGGATTGACTGTTCGACAGCTCGCAAGGCAATATAAGACAAATATAACCAAACCAAACCCGTCCGTAACTAATAACGTTTCGGGTATCAGAGTTATCCCATTAATTGTTACCTCCACAGCGACCATCACACCGGACAAACAGAACTATACACCGTCAATGAACTGAGCTAGATATCGCTTCCGACGCTTTTTAATCAGGTCCTTTTCTTTTCATTCTTTTCAATGCATACTGTAGCAGCCCAAATCTCCATACGCCGGGTACTGCGTACTTTGGTGAACACACAAATCATGAATGATCATTGCTACGACTAAATGTGATTTTTACCAATGGAGTAATTCAACAACCATCATCATCGACAACATGACATCAGTGTTCAACACCGATGCTTCACTGCCGTACAACCATGATTTATTTGAAAGCCTTATTGTAAAGAAAAGAATAAAGGTGGACGGGTAAGGGACTTAGTGCAAGCTTACCACAAACATTCCGAGGTGTCTACACCTTCAAACACTCATTCAGGCAATCTGGATAGAAATTGGCAACAAGAACGCCACTGACATCGGTTGACAGCCATATCTTACAGCGTCTCCAACCAGGCGCAGCGAGGATCACGCGGTTCCAATCCTGGAAGGCGAGTAGCACCGACAGCACCCAAGCGTTTCATGATCTCCTTCGTACCCATCTGCGTTCACATCTGATGATGGAACACTTAGAAAAGATTCCAGAAGATGATTCTGGTAAATTCGTCTAACATCCGGATCTGCCAGTCTCTCAGTTGCCAAGCGATTTATGCGACCCAGAAAAACGTAGGGAGAAGCGATTCCGGACGAGTGTGTGGTCGGAATCCACAAATGTGTTCCAAAACGAGTGACAGTCAGTTATTGATCCACGCCATCGGTAACCGATGGCAGTGCGATCGATCTGAGTTTGTGGCCGGCATGCCGTTAGGAAACATCATGTGGCCAGACGATTTCGGCTATTTCGGAAGTTAGTACTGCAGAAAAACAGCCTGCGGTCAGCACACAGCTGAAGCAATCGTTCCCCATTGTCCGTACGTACCGAGTCCAATCCATATCGACCTCCTGAGTCTCACATACTCTAAACCTGCCGACTAGCTCATTCATATCTCCGGCAACCACCCCAATGTCTGAGCTTTTAGCTTTCCGCAGCAGGGCATTCAGAGTGTCGTAAAACCTGTCTCTGACGGCGTCGGAGATACATTCAGTTGGGGCATAGGCAGATACGATAAACAGACATCTATCAACTTGTCGCTTGTGAGACTCTTTCACAGACGTTGCCAGACGAAACGCACAGAGGCGACTATCAACAGGTATCCAGTCAAGTAAGGATACTTCCTCCCGATGACTTAGTACAATACTGACCCCTGCATATCCCACTGCAGCAGCCTCTGGATCACCATAGGTGCGCAGCTGGGAGCGAGTGGAGACTGACGGGGTGGTTAGCTCAATCACTGTGCCTGCATCTTGGATTCTAGTTCCTGAGACACAGCACACATCAATGCCAAGCGAGTCCACTGTGAGTGCAAGAGCAGCTTGTTGTCCTGCTTGCTTCAGAGTGCGGACATTGAACGCGGCCAGATAGAGTGGGTGTCGAGGCTTGAGGACTGATTTGGAGATTCCTGAAGATGTCGGCACCATGTGACGAGCACACGCTGCACGCAAAACCGATGCATGACGAAAGGAGTCATCAGTCCTAAGTGCTGGGCCTACAAGGAGAGAGTT
>NW_008752141.1:171256-203002 GCF_000715545.1 Opisthorchis viverrini | reverse complement strand
GCAATCACTGTGCTTGCATCTTGAATTCTCGTTTCTGAGACACAGCACACATCAATGCCAAGCGAGTCCACTGTGAGTGCAAGAGCAGCTTGTTGTCCTGCTTGCTTCAGAGTGCGGACATTGAACGCGGCCAGATAGAGTGGGTGTCGAGGCTTGAGGACTGATTTGGAGATTCCTGAAGATGTCGGCGCCATGTGACTACCCAACCCCCAAACTGGAAGGTCAGAAGACTGTTTGTCAGACCTCCAACCACTGACTAACCTGGTATGAGAGACTGTAAGTGTCACGGGGACACTTCCCAATATAGCTCAGTGGATCGATGAGGCGTGATAGCCGTCAAACCACGGTAGGGTCTAATCTCTTCGTGACGGCAATTCAACAAAAGCATATACAATGCGGAAACTACGTTAAACCTTCAACATTTCCATACAGCCTCTATGACGCACATGGAGAATTCAACGTCTCAAATTAGCCACGCGATAGCTCTCTCATCGGTTGTGTTGAGTGGGAGAAATCTTTTATGATCAAGTTCATGACAAACGTGTAAGCTTTCAGAGAACACGCCAACAGGCTAAAACTAGTCCATTGGGCGCAAGTGACCGGAATTGGCACAATGCTAGATATTCAGCTGCCTAGCAAGACGTGCAAGGTTTTGGTCTAAAAAACTTCGTCGCAGAAAATGGTCGACTGCAAGCCGAAACTAATCATTTCACACACAATTAACGTGTTCGAAATGCTACACCAGGTACACCTGAACCGGCAAAAATTTATACCAGACCGCTTACGGTTCCAGGAGGTCTAAAACGTCAACTACCTATTCATTTTCTGTTTGGCGACGCGGACACAAACGTGTGCACATACGCTCCTGCTACATCATTGGAATTCAACCATACCAACCAACTTTCCACAAGATTCTGTGCTGCCTTCTATGCGGCCCTTCTCACTGGCCATATTTTGATGGGTTACGACCTACCTGACCGAAGTAGAGGTGTAACACACTCTGTCTCGAAGATGGACCCCGGAATTTTCCACAAAACCAGACGGCTGTAGCGCCTTCCAGGCCCAGTGGTAAGGAAAAGGATGTGAAATCTGCGTTGGCCAAAAAATGAACCTGATCCCTTGAATGATTTAAAATTTTCTTCTATCGCAAAAGACTCTGCACCAAAACATTGAAAATACTACCTGAACGCGATTGCGTATTTTTCAGACTGGATGATCCATGGAGTAAAATGTGACAAGCCACATGAAATTCTTTACAGGGTCTAGAAAACTTGAGTTGGTGTATTCTAATGATATTTAAATGGGCCCACAACCGCTTGGAGCAATGTGTTCTGGATGTGCACCAACACCGCATGGGGTGTTACACGAA
Organism: Opisthorchis viverrini; assembly: GCF_000715545.1. NCBI lineage: Eukaryota > Metazoa > Platyhelminthes > Trematoda > Opisthorchiida > Opisthorchiidae > Opisthorchis > Opisthorchis viverrini. The sequence goes on along the minus strand of NW_008752141.1, from coordinate 201,633 downwards.
AAACGAACGTTTTGTCTAATCCGACGAGTGGCGATTTGACGGTGAGTCACTCTGAGAACCCCTGACTTTTGTTGAATTGATGGAAACATCATTATATATACGATCCAAGGAGAAACACCCATCTGTTTACCGCATACACGATGCAACCGTGAGATTCATTCATTCGCAGTGTGCTCCCCCGTTTATACAGCGTCACAAACGCCGTAAGGTTCAGAGGTTGTGCTAAGTTTCCAGTGAACAAATCAAGGACATCGATTCATAACGTAACGTAAATATCTGGAAGTAAGGGCGCCCTCATTTGTCACTACCTCCCACAAAAACATTTCCTATCTTTAGAGATCTCTACACACACAACCGGCTGAAAAATGCATATCCTGCACACTAGTGGGCTTATACTGTTATAAAAACAAGGACCTATACTGGACTCAAAAAGTAGCCCAGTTGTTAGGAAATTAGGATCACATTGAAGTACCAAATCCACAATCTGGTCATATTTCCATGTGATGAAATGTCAATTCTGGTGGCTCATACCTGGTTAAAACCCTGTTCCTCATGCACTAACGTGTCAGCTGCAAGCAGAATTTTATTAGAAACATTGCTGGTGCCTTACCACAAAATCTGTCAAACTTACCAGGAAAATTCGCTGACATTCGAGGAACTGACCGCCACCTTTGCTCTCCAGTGACTGCTGCCAATTTGGGTGAATCTATCGACCAACGCATGACGCTTACCGCCTGACGTATATCCCACCCCCACCCACCCCCATAAGTATCACATCATCTGGATCCCGAATAAGCCACCAAATCGGTCATTGGAAAAGGTTTTAGACCGGAAATACTAGATTCAACTGTGTGATATTCGTTTGCGGAAGTTCCGTTAACTATTGCGGCTGGTCTTCGGAAATAAGCCACTTTTCGAGTTCATCGACTCCGCTTTTGTGTTCGGTGTGCTGCATCATCTTCTACAAATGCTACGCGCCCTGTCCCAATCGCCCTTGATGCCTAGTGGAACACGTATGCCTTTTGAGTCTCCCGTGAAAACAGGGCTGCTATGCAATGAGTGTATTTGTCGAGATCTGTCAGATTTGCGTGCAAGCAGAACGTAAGGTTGACGGAAACTGTGGAACTGCGCTTCTATGATGAGCCGCAGAGAGGGTGAAACCAGTTCTGGTCTGCCGAGCAGTACGCGGCAAACTTGTGGGTAGTTTCTTCAATGAAAATATGTTGAAATAACTTGAACATCGTGCCAAATGAAACAGGAGAGGCCTTTGTGCAGCACATTCATTTGGAGACCATCATGGCTGAGTGATTCAGCGTAGACAACAGTGAACGGCTAGTTGACACTCAAATAAGTTTATTTGTCTTAATCTCCTTTGGGTGGAGTGCACTATGTTGAAACCGCGTCGGATGTCCACTGAAAGTGGCGTACTTGTTGGGGGAGCAAGTACGGCAGTGAAGCATCAGTGACAACATTCATGTTGCTGTCTTCGATGATGATGATGATGATGATGATGATGATGATGAGATGAAAGAAAGGGGGAACTAGTTGAGCTACATTTTGGAGCACCTTCTCCTTCCGCGTGGTTGTATGGATGCCCATTGAGGACTCACTGAAACCCGCAAGATTTCCTCAAGTTCCAGGAGTTGCGCACTACTGGTAAGGAGGAAACAGCTATACGGTGCTTCTCGGCTGTTCAACACATACTGGCGTCCATACTGAAGATTCCCAAATCTCACATAGCTTTCAAAGACGCCTTAACTTCTATTTGTGTTCCTTGGTGCACAGGTTCGGATGGCGCAAAACTGCTCTCAGTGAGCATCGCTGCGGGCAACAGCGATCACTGCATTCCTGTTCGGAGTGGAACGCCTATATATATATTTAGTTTAATATATAATTTAATGTAGTTTAATATGTGTAATATACAATAAGGTAATGATATGATATAACACGACATATGTAATATATAGTATAGTTTATTATATATGGTTTAATATAGTCTAATTGTGCAAGTGTTTAGTTGCACATTTCCTCGAAGCCGAACTCCAGAGCATGAGAAAGAAATCAATGAACTCAATACACACAGTGTTTTATCTCCGTGGGCGAGCTGTTTCAGCAATATGCACAAAGGCTATTTTGCATTTAGTTAGTTGGAGTACTCAGTTTGAGCATGTATTCAGAAGCACACAAAAAGTGGAGAAGTTTGTAACGGATGATACTAGTGTAGCGGTGATACTACTGATGGGGAGGCACGTTAGTAGTATGTTTTCTTCTTTTAAATTCGCTCTGCGTCTCGTGAAAAGTGAGATCTGTTACGGAATTTTTGGAGTCGCTCTGTAGCGTTTGTTTGTAACGGTCAATGACTACCCAAGAAAGCTCAGAAAGACGCGCTCAAGGAGAAGATGGGTATTCAATTTTATAAACCAGATGCATAGGAGAGTTTTCCTCCCCTGTCCAATAGTCTGTAATTGTTCTAGTTGGCATTTTTTGATAAATAACCCCGCAGCGAAGACCCCATTCCTTTCACTAGTAACGTTACCCAGAAAAGATTTACTGCTTTCTTCTCGAATGGTGTTTACTGACTGGAAACAAGACGTCCATCGGCTACTCTCGCATGCTTGCGATTCTGTGGAAGCATACAGCTTACGGTTCTTGTCTGTTCAACACATAACCAAACTTATTCTGCTCATCTCTGTTTAACGCGTCTCTATTGAACAGTCAGAAGCATCAAGCCGAGAGATGCCATAGTTCGAGATGACTTCACCGAGCTCCATTCCGTCCAAACATGATTTATGGGACCCTCTCAAGAAGCGCACTTTTTATCTTGAGAGGGTCCCCGAAATCATGCTGAACGTGAGTAATCCACAAATACTTCCTTCCAGTTGTGATGTATACCTGTATTACTGGAGTCGTATCAGATACACCCTCAAATATAGCATGCTTTACAAACTCGCCTTCAAGGATAGTTGACTTAGTTAGTGATCCAATTTTCAGGAGAGTGGATTCGTTGAGTAAACTCATAGAATTATTCTGACATTGAACTGGGCCATGGATACATTGATCCAATGGTACTGCTCCTGTTTTAGTGCACCATTCAACAAGAAAGATCCACATGGAATCTTCCGCTCTGCCGAACCGTGTGAAGTACTGAAGATCACCTGAAGGTTATCATCTTCCTTTGAAGGTGCCTGATATCACAACACACACGAGGAAATTGTGGTAGCCCTTCGCCGACCTCTGCAGTCAGCATGCCCGCCCTGATGTCCGTCCGTTGATTGCTCCAACTCTAGGGCATCTTGGGTAATGGTATACTTCACCTTCCTGTCATCGACTGGGACACAAAGAATTGAAATGAAAACTGAGAACGTGGATCAGAACCTGGTACCTACTATCCATTCAGATTTGATATTTGGAATGAACTTGTACAACTATCTTTGAGAAACCAACGACAAGTAGACTAGAGTTTTCGGTTAACGTTCGTTTTCTTCGTGTTCATAGTCATTTGGTATATCGTGAACCCTCCTCTTTATATGGCCGTGGGACTGTCCAGTGGGAACTATTCTCTGGTGACGGGGAATAGTTCCTGTTCGTCGAATTCGCAGTACATATCACAGTCTCTGTGAAAAGAAGTCGTGCACAAAGGACAGCTTGATATAAGTTGATTTCATGAACCATTCGTGTACATTGTATACACTGCCTGTTATTTACAGAGAATTTGGAACTCAATTACAGCATGAATTCATCAGATTAATCGCTCCAGGAAAGGAACGAAGATGTTCCAAAGCGAGTGATGTAAACACAGGCTCTATAAATGCCCAGCCACCTGGAGTTGAGGGACAAATCTTTCCAGAGCACCATGAAGAACCCGAAATAGCGAGCTAAAACTGTAAGTGCGGATGTATTGCAATTAGTTATAGACGCAGCAGGCCGACCTGCTACAAGTTCAAAATGATAGCAGAGATAGTGACCCGGGCGCTTGCACTACTAGGCCGGGCCGGGAGCAGTGGGATCAAGAAAGAGGGATGCATACCCTGAACACAGTCCCGCAAACTAGAAACTAGTCCCGATAGAAAAAACGTTTCATCAGCTTCCAGAATGCTGAATTTGACGAGTGGAAGATGAGTTACGTAAATTGTTCCGCCTGGAGCTTTCATGCACGACTGTCTAGCAAAATAGTGTTGATTTTAGGAGGAGACTTGTGGAATACGATCGAGGGTTTGCCCTGTCTGTGAAGAATATCTGTTCTTCCGTGTTTATGAAAGCAATGCTCTTGATGAAAAAAGGCGGGTTAGAAAATGTCAGCCCTGAATCCGCCGACTCTCCTCCAACGGTTGGTAGTGGGCGCTGGAGGAATTTAAAATACGGTCAAAAAAACAACCGTATTTTAAAAATGTAGCGGATACAGCTCAAGAAGTACCTGCAGTGCAAAAGAGCATCATGAGGTGATATGTCCACAACGAAATCACTTCAAACTAGGAAGCTCTTTCTGCCGATAATTTGTTGGAGAATTGGTAATTCGTGCGCATTCACTGACAATTGATCAGGAAGCTGTTACTCTCGCACTTTTTGGTTGTCCACAACGTAGCCAATGGAAGCGGACAACTAGAACATGAGGAAGTAGAACAATCGGAGCAGTTGATAGAATAATAAAACGGATGAACCAAAACAGGTGTTAGGGAATGAGCCCCAAATCATTACAGATTCAAAGTCACGAAAGCCACTCGTAACAAACAAACCACACGTATAGGGTGCTCTCAACATGCTATACAAACCCAACAAGAACAAAACCCTGAATCAGTGAGCACACCAACATACAAATATCTTAACTGACCTACTCATGTCTCGCGAAATTTCCCGCAACGGCGTAATCCACTGGTGGGCAAAAACGAAATAGCAGCCCAAACATGAGTCCATCCCCATGAGGCGGAGGTGCTCTCGCCTCGGAAAGAATTTTGGTCCCAGTTACTCCCCAAATTTGATCATCGGTGTCTGTGAAGCATTGGTCAGGTCTGGTGGTAAAATCGGATTAATACTGCTGAGGTACACCAGATGGTCTTAGGAAGAAGGAACTCTCCCGCAATATATGAATTACTCACGCTTCATAGGCTGCGCTGGTTGGGTCATGTACTCCGCATGGTAGAGAATCGTCTGCCTCGCAGAGCTCTTTTCGCCCAGTCCTGTGCTCAGTGGAAGCGACCGAGAGGCGAATAGCGTATGATCGCAGAGCTCTTTTCGCCCAGTCCTGTGCTCGGTGGAAGCGACCGAAGCGTATGGAAACGAAGTACGAAAACACTAACGAGTAAACTTAGTCGGGTGGGCAACTGTCGCTCCCTGGATGAGGGCCCTGGAACTCCACTCACCAGTGGTTAATGACATCGCGCAGCCAGTGGCGTTCATGCATCAAAGTTATCGCCTTCAATGCGTAGCTACACCATTTCCAAATGAACTGAGCATGCTATCGCCTCCAAAGGCTTGGCTGTATAGTTCATACTCTCCCTGCGATCGAAACTGTGGCAGTTAGAACCAATGCTCCTATGGTACACGGTTTATTGCTAATAAAGTGAATTGAACTGACTGATATTTCCCAAGCTGATTCGCAATTTTTCATCCGGATTGATTTATTGCTTCGTGCTAATACTTGTCTCTTGGAGAGACGTTATCTAACTTCCTAGTTTTAAATGATGATATCTAAAAACAGCGCCCGATTCCGGGCACTATTTGCGGTCTTGGTAATTTAACTTTTTGCATGATCGAGCTACATAAAGTAAACCGAGAAAAGAGGAAGATTTGAATGCAGAAATGTTTTATGACAACAGCGTGCAATCACAGACACGTCGACTTCAGGTTCTCGAACTTCGAAGTAGCCTATAAAACTCGCACTGGGATTTCCATGCACACAAACGATGCGCCGGTTCGGTCCAGCATCTCCCACCGGAGAGTCGTCACACCCTGTAAGAAGGTGATTACAACTCAGATAGTGGCACAACTGAGCAATTCAATTAAGTGTAATTCGCTTCAACGCAATTCGTCATGAGAGACGAGTAATTATTTGGTGCGACACAAAGGTTATTCACTCTTCTAACATACAACAGACGGGTCAACTATTCCAAATAACACCAAGCGCAAGAAATCAGATTCATTCCAAGTTGGAAAGACACCCCAGTAACAAAATGAACACATCTGGGTAGCTGAAAATATCGATTTTTGGACTTTGTGGGATGGCCATCTTGGTAAACTCCGCTACAGCAAAATGGACGGTCACACCTGTTAGCGGTTGTCCGGCCTCGATGTCCCAACACAAATTCAGTCGATTCATCACAACAGCAGACTGCGTGAACAATTCAGAAAAAATGTGTTTTTTTACGATCGGAACTCCAAGACCATTGTGTATCCTAAGCTAATCATGGGTTTTTTGGTTTGCGTACAATCTCGGTATCGTGATAAAAAACACGCCACAGTTCACCTAATATACTTGGCAAACCAGGAAGGGAAAACCCTTTGGGAAAGGGTAGTCATTAGTCCCGCCAGTATTCACAAAGCTTCTACATACACGGCCAAGTATGGAAAACGCGTTCGGGGAGCCGTGCACATTTAGGATATGAGCCGTCTGGACAAGAAGATGATAGCCTTTCAACAAGGTAGATCCTGATTGAGCACGTGATGTATACCACAGAAATGTGCGATCAGCAGAATGACACCTTTTTCACGCAACTTACCAGTGGAAAGTTGGGAGGCACCGCTCCCGTGTAAGTGTAAATGTACCTTCCCCCCGCTTCAACAGGACACGGTGGAAACAAGAAGACACACACACCGTTTGATGGCAACGGTATCGCCATCGGTCGAGAACCGACTGTACCATGAACAGTGAAACCTGTAGTACCAACGTTTTCGTCTGTTCAAAGAGTCAAGAAAGAGAGAACACAACTTGCATCCGGTCACATGTGAGCAAACCAGAGAGGTAAGACAAAGAGCGAGCCATATGACTGGCGAACCTCTTATCTGAGGAGTTGCCAGTCGAGGAGGGAGTCAACGTGCGAACACGTGATTAGAATCCCATCACTAAGCATTGAGCGAGTTGATCACACTTGCTCGTGATCGAGTAGTGGGTTATAGGGGGGTTTATAGTGCATTCGGATCACGTCGAGATTTCATGAAATGCGCACTGCTGATTAGTTCCTAACGAATGAGACTCCCTATGCAGTGCTTCCCGGCTTTCCATATTGCTTGGCCTCACTTACAAGCCCCCACACACACACTATTAATATGATAGGAAAGCTAGAAATTCTAAATTGGCAATCCGTCGCTGATTATGAACAGGGTTAAAGAACATTTGTTCGGACAAGTTACCAAACAGAAAAAATAAACCTTATTTCGGTGAGAACTACCGTATCGTTGCAATGGGCAGGCTAACACCTAGCAGCATAGGCTGCAACACGTGCAGATTCATTTGTAAAAGCCTTTCCGACAAACTCACCCATGCCCTGACGTCTAGAGTATGGTGTACAAACTGAAATGAATTCACATTCCAATAGAAATGTTTGGTTGGTCTTGGTGGGACTCAAAAATAAACCAAAGGACAAACTTATTTCCGTACCTGGGGAAGATCCTTAAACCTCGGCTTCTAGGAAAAAGCGTCACAACATTTATGCGAAACAATGAGGCTTGATTGTTTACTCACTTGCAATGAATGTAACACGGGCTACGTAATTGACCCCTCTGCTGAGAGCGCATGGTTCGCTTTCACACGGTGAAATATCCACTCCTGTCGCACGAGCGCCTGTTGAACCTGTAAACGTCGAATGATTGTGAGTAGAGTTTATGGGAGGAGTTTCGGTTGAGGAGTAGAGCAACAAATGCCAGGTAGCCAGTTTTCAACTGATCCAACTCTCGTTCTCAGAAAATTCGAGTTGACAAGTTAGACTGTCCCAATTTTGTTTGAAACCATCAGCATACCAGTCGTGCATTATTGCAGCCACACGAGAGAAGCATGAACTGAAATTCCACATTTGATTCATTTGTATGTAAAATTTAACGTCCTAGTAAATCGTTCCATGTGAGGAAACTCTAAAGTTGTTGTCAGCTGATACAGTTGAACAACTGTAGGAGTTGATGATTTGGCTACCTATTCGATCGATTTGACATAGAACGCCCCTGATAGCTTCTGGGTTCAAACACCAATTAGCAGTCAGTTGGACGTAAGCTCGTTCCGAACAGTCACTGATGTCGAATGATTGACGCTGAATGCTGGACTCCATCATCGAGTGGTAATTCTATATAGGAAGGACAAATCGAACTAGTGATCACGCAGCCTTCTGCTGGAAGCACCAATTCCCATCAAGAGTTTCGCTGCATCGTATGGGTGGTGGTTCTGGAGAGGAAAATCGATAAAATGAATGAGACTCGTGTGGTTCCGAAAGCATTCTGGATTTCATGAATATGACGAGTTTCAAAAATACGATTTTCTGTAATCCCTAAAATAATTTGACGTTTTTGCCCAAGTTGTTCAGATGTGAACCCTTTAAAATCTGCGAGGTGCAAAAATTCAAAAGAGACACATTGCTCAGGAAGTGGTCTCAGAAGTCACTATCAAATTTATGTGAGTCCTGGCTCAGGTGTAAAATTTGATGAGATTGTGTAGAGCAGTGAAGTGTCCTCACTGATTACTTCAATGTGCTTCCACGGGACTATTTCTATGTTAGCACCGTGTCTGAAGCCTTACCGCAATCTTTGAAGATCACGGCGTCCGAAACTCCCGCCACAAAGAGGGTCAGGCTACACATCAACAGGTTGAATAGTTTCATTGTCTGTGTAGTGAGTAGCAAGTTCACGTTCTGAAACTTTATGGGTTGTTTATATAGTGAACTGAGATCTGCTGACAAGGTCGAACTTTCCTGCACTCGGAAATTCAGACTCCGTTTATTCGGGGGGCGGCTGACGTACAGACAGGGCACATGCTCAGCCGAATACGATTAACATGAGTCAACTCACCGTGTCTATAGACCGTTTAAAAATCCCATGTCATATCGCACACGTCGAGTTTCAAGGTCATCAATTTTTTTTAACGAGAAATGGCATGTTTGGAAACAAAACGAGAATGCATGGCAGTCGCTTGGCCGGAATAAGTCACAGTTTCAACCGAATGTGCACTGTGAAACATTCTGATAGGTTCTCCACTTCAGAGTTGTCCGTCAAACCAGTTTCTTGTATTCCTTCACAGCTTCAACTTCATTCTGGGTGTTTCAAAATTCTTGTTGGCCAAAGGTGATATGTTCAAGAAAACACTTTTACCATCCACCTGTCCTTGTAACAACAGGTCTGTTTATTCGCGCACATTTGCGACGTAACGTCTGAGGTGACAAGCAATGGAGACCATCAGACCAGCTGTGGCAACATGTTCAGCGAGATTCTTTTTTAAGCAACGTAACTTCCTTCCAAAAATGCACCTTTTAGTTAGTTACCGGAAGCACGTAATTTCGAATACCAAACGCGTGAGAATTCCAGACTTGGCTTGGATATTCACTTCCCCAAAGATAGTAACCTAGTAGTTCATTGTGCTGCGCTCTGTTAAGTCAATTTTTTGCTGTTTTTTGACGTGAATTAAGCACGATGTCTTGTTCATGGCTAATCGACAGCCGAGAATCGAATGATCCATTAGCGCTTGATTGTAGGGTAGAAAGGATTCTAGGACAGATGTCAGACTGTGCGGGCAAAAGATATTTACTGGCTTTCCAGGCTGGGAACAGCGTCGAACTGAGATGCACCACTGTAGGCCTGTGACTCAGAAGTCTGGTACGCGAGGCAGCGAGTAGTAGGGTTTTCTTTGGAGAAGCTGTTTGGAGCCGATGATTCTCTGGTCTGACCTGCTCGGATGCAGGGGAGTGATTAAACTCTAAGAGGCTCGCATCTGATGCTTGGGGTTAACGCTTTTCTGTTGATCCAGACCAGACAAACTACATCAGGAAACCGTCGTTTTGGTTGATGCATACAAGTTTGGCGTGAATCACCGGAGATCCTGTGAACTATTCTGCATGTTTCGAAGGTCCTGTTTGCATTTGTTGGAGAAAGACCGTTTGGTTCTCGGCTAGAGTGCTGGTAGGTGTATTATTATCATGCCAACACGCATTTGGAGGCAGTGGGGACCGTACCTGGTCTGTTTTGGCGCTGGTGGCTCCTGGTCGCCCACCGTCTGAGTTCACTACAGCCCTTCCCACGGGCAGTAATTTTGGCAACCGTCTAGCCACTTTGACATACCTGCCTGCATTAGCAGTGCTGCACGCTCCTCCCTCTCGATACCGGATCGTTTCTCAGTTCGTGGTCTGTAACACGGGTGAAGATCCACCGATGACTCATCGATTGTCAAATACCTGAGTTCGTGGTCTGTAACACGGGTGAAGATCCACCGATGACTCATCGATTGTCAAATACCTGGAGGAACATACAACTCTGGGGAAGGTCATCATATATGCAGTTTACGGAGAACAACCTCGCTTTTCACCACAAACACGATACAGTGTGATGCTCTATTTGGGGAGTGTCAGGAAAGCCAGGAGATTCGGAGACCTTGGTAAGTTTTGAATCAATATACTAAGAACATATTTTCATAAGAGCGCTTCTGTTCGAGAATCAATGGAAGATCTCGATAATTAGCACTCCCCTAGACTTAGAGATCTGTTCACGTCCACACTGTGTCATGTCATGATGACTCTTTAAACTTCCAGCTGAACAGTGTGCATCCGCCACGCCTCTTCACTTGCGTCGTTGTGCCAACCAACACTCATTTTGCAGTCTTGCTGTCAAAAAGGCGGAAATATCATTTCAAAATGTAGTGCAGTTGCTAGGAGAATACGGCCATAGGAAGTTGCGAATTCCCATGTGGTGTAATGTCACTTCCGCTGATTCATTGAATTCTGCATTTGGTTATCACTTTGGTCGTTCAAAGATATTTTGAACCGAAGATGCTCCATTGAGGTGAGGAACGTGTGATTGCGGACTTGTCGTTTGTTCTCCTGGCTGATCCTCAGGCCACTTTTCCAGTATTCGATGAGTGGCTGAAACCGCTACAGTGATCTTTTCATAAAGGAAACTACTCCAAGGTTGCTGAAAATATACTGCGATATCTCGAATATCGTGCCAACTGAACCATAAGGCGGCCTGTGTGCAGCACTTTCAGTTGTAGAATATCATAAACGAGAGATTCAGTTGAGTCTCTCGTGAGGACTAAATTGATTTGCAAACGAGTGTATTTCTCGCTACGGTGATCATTACATTCGTAGAACGTCAGTGTTTGACTTTTTCTGTTTAATTGTTCAGTTCTTAATTATACATTCCTCAGAAACTGGACGGACAAAATATCTCTTGCTCTGGCTCATGAAGTAGAACTGAACCTACTCAGTACTCACAACGCTTTGTGAGCGAGCAGTTTCAGCATGATGTGCTGATCACGTGAAAATTGCGTGTATGTAAAATTAACTACAGTACATTGTTAGTTTCACCGCAAAGGCTGTTGTCGAAGTTCATTGGAATTCACTTCCGAAGGTAATTAAAACGTGGAAGCATTCGACACAGATGATACTAGCAACATAGCCCAGAAGTGATTTGCTTTTTTTCTCTCGGAATACTTGGAACACGAGATTCATCGAACAGTCTCTCATTGTTGAGTTTCTGGAAGATGGTTGCATCATGCGGTTGTTGTCTGCCGCACCACCTAATCAAACTTGTTCCGCTCAGCCTTGTCCGGCGCATTTATTTTACCCAGTCAGAAACGTCGAGCCGAGAGATACTATAGTAAGGGGTGAATCCGTGCGGGGTAAAAGTCCGTCCAAACTGTGTGCACTGGTCGTTGGCTCGTTCGCTGAGCTGGGCAGTTTGATTGCAAACTTCTCATCACCAATCGAAGTGACATCATCAGTGCGTTATTGGGGAGCGTAGTGGTGCGTAGCGGTGCGTTGAGTAGTCGTACGCGTGTGTTGATATACGTGATGCTGGCAGGGGATGACCTTTGATCGCAATCAGTTGTTCGTTTGGGTGGTTTCATTGGTTGCTCCGTTGTCCTGTGTCCCCATTTGCCGATGCCCACGCGACCTTTGGTCTTGGCATCCCCTGCCTTGATAATCTGATCAATGCTGGAGTGACCTTCGTCCTTTCGAGTCCTGGCTTGTGACATTTATTGATGTGCCTCCAAGGAGTTCCTTGTTTCTTTGTTTGTGAATCCAATATTCGATCCTCCTTGAGTGTTCCGGTTGAGATGTTGGTCTTTTGCACCTAGAGGGGCGTAAATTGGATCCAGTTCGATGCACCGATGGAGTACCATGCTCCCAGAAATTCTCTCTCGTGTCTCTTGTCTCCGTTGCGTTTTCTAGATTGAAGTAGTGGCCTTCTTGGTCCTCGTGTATGGATATCAAGGACAGTGGGTCATGTCTCCTGACACCACGCTGTCCCATTAAAGCCGGAGGATTCCACAATTATCTCAACACAGGCGTCGTGCCCAGTAATATTAGATGAGTTAGTTGCACTTCAGTCAACAATACATGTTCGCAAAGTAATCCCTTATCTACGAAAGGGCCTCTTCAGCATGCTGGATTTGAGTAATTTGTGAATACTAGCTTCCCTGTATGAGGAATACCGACACTAATCGTCGCACTCATTTTGCTTGTCCGTCTTTGTGACCATGGAACTGTCAAACGAAAGCATTTTTTGGCGACGGGAGATGGTTCCTGTGTGTCAAATTCGCCGTGCGTGTCACAGACACTGTGCAGGAAAAGTCAAGCACAAAAGACGAATCTAGGCAGAAATTGACCTCGGGAAGCGTTCCTCTATGTCTCGCATATTTTCTGCTGGTCACTTTGATCGGAAATAATTAAGGCCAGACAAACGCAAACGTAGTAAAAAGGCTTTATTCAAAAATGGATTCAATTTGATAGTTGGATGGGCGCAATGAAAAGCGAGGCAGTATGAATATTTAGCTGGCAGGAATCCCAAGAGCTGCTACATAACTTTGATCAGCAAGAACAAAGTCGCCGAGAGCTATACATATTGGTAGATAAACTAATGCACACGAGGGTGGGAAGCCTGGACAAAACCTCGTCGCATTCATATCACTCGCATTCGAAAAGCTATCCTCTTCTCCTAGTGTAGTTGTTCTGGTGAGTCCCTGCCGAATTCGAGCTGCAATGTGAACTGGAGTTCACCGCGATGCATACACCCGGCCGTGCCGGGGTTTGAACTTTGGACAATTGATATTTCGAGTGAGAATGTCACCAGTACTCCACCGCGCAAACTTAATGCGGTCGAATTGTCTCGTTTGAACACGTGAGCATGTCCACGTGATTGAGCGAAATAACTGGTTGGCTACTGGATCGGTATCTAATTGGTTTCTCCTCACCAAATTAAATTCATGATGGCCACATCGATGGAACGACTTACATGTTCTGAGCAAACCGGAGATACCGTGCACGCACGCGGATAGTTTTAAGTAGCAACATCACCTCTTGAAGCATTACGGTGGATCATAATGAAAAAGAAAACAACGCCGGTACCTAAAAACCCGACAATGAAACCTACTCGAGTCCACGTCAGCTTCCAGAAGGATGACGAAAACGAGTGGAGGATTATTCGAATGAGTCTTTCCGCCTCAATCTTAGACAATCTTAGAAAACTATGAGTCGATATTGAGGGGGATTTGAAAACCTTGATGTAAACTTTCGTTCTGTACATAAAGGTGATCAATGCCTGGTCACTTCGATCGGAAATAATTAAGGCCAGACAAACGCAAACGTAGTAAAAAGGCTTTGTTCAAAAATGGATTCAATTCGATAGTTGGATGGGGACAATGAAGAGCGAGGCAGTATGAATATTGAGCTGACAGGAATCGCAAGAGGTGGAACATAACTTTGACCAGCAGGAACAAAGTCGCCGAGAGCTATACCTATTGGTAGATAAACTAATTCACATGAGGGTGGGAAGCCAGGACAAAACCTCGTCGCATTCACATCACTCGCATTCGAAAAGCCATCCTCTTCTCCTAGTGTAGTTGTTCTGGTGAGTCCCTGCCGAATTCGAGCTGCAGTGTGAACTGGAGCTCACCGCGATGCATACACCTGGCCGTACCGGGGTTTAAACTTTGGACAATTGATATTCCGAGTGAGAATGTCACCAGTACTACACCCGCGCAAACTTAATGCAGTCGAATTGCCTCGTTTGAACACGTGAGAGAATGTCACCAGTACTACACCCGCGCAAACTTAACGCAGTCGAATTGCCTCGTTTGAACACGTGAGCATGTCCACGTGATTGAGCGAAATAAGTGGTCGGCTACTGGATCGATATCTAATTGGTTTCTCCTCACCAAATTAAATTCATGATGTCCACATCGATGGAACGCCTTACATGTTCTGAGCAAAGTGGAGATACGGTGCACGCACGCGGATAGTTTTAAGTAGCACCATCACCTCTCGAAGCGTTACAGTGGATTACAATGGAAAAAACAACGCCGGTACCTAAAAACCCGACAATGAAGTCGTCTCGAGTCCACGTCAGCTTCCAGAAGGATGACGAAAACGAGTGGAGGATTATTCGAATGAGTCTTTCCGCCTCAATCTTAGACAATCTTAGAAAACTATGAGTCGATATTGAGGGGGATTTGAAAACCTTGATGTAAACTTTCGTTCTGTACATAAAGGTGATCAATGCTTCCTTGTTGATATAAGCAATAATGCTTTTGAAGAAAGGTGGCTTGGAAAGCTCCAGTGAATCGTTTTCTATCTAAGCGCTCTCCGTACCAACAAGCGATATGAGACCCATAAATCTAGGACAGCCAATAGCTGTACAGCTTTCAAGGTCTGCAACTCGTGCCCAAATGACTAGCAGGTAAAAACGACGCCCAAGTCATAGGTTCCTAAAGCTGATCGTGAATTCTCAGGTTCTTCTCCAGAGCATACTCTAATCCGACCGGTCGGTTGACTTGCAGTCTAATCTCACCAGATAGACAACGGCCAACGACACCTGTGCGAGACCCCAAAGTTATGACCCCCTAGATTAAGGCTTCCATATCGCTTCCATTTCTGACGATTTTGTTAGCATTTTGTTGATACCAGGCTGTGAAGACTCCTGTCGTCCCCGTTAATATTCACGCAGGAAACCAACGAATAACATTTTGCAACGATGTTTTGCAACGTCTTAAATTACTCGGGATGCTCTCTTGGGTGGAGTGCTAATGTTTGAACAGTGAGTGCCAGATGTAGATTGAAACAACATCTGTGCAGGGGTCGAAGCAGGCAAGGCTTCTTAACAAGGACTGTCCCTAAAGGCGCCCAGTAAGGATAGCCCCGGCGGGCTACTTTTGAGAGATAGCTTGAATTCGGTTGTATCTCTGGGTCCCATTTAACGGCCTCCTGTCTCATCTTGGTCACTGAAGCTGTGTAAAGCTCTGTCCTCCGATGGAAGCACATTTCCCCCCGGTACCTAAGACTTACTTCTAGTATGCAGCTCATTGGAAAAGTGGGTAAACGCACTCTTGAAATGTCATTTCATGTAGACCATCAGTCTCCTTCAGATCATCAGAAATCATGTAGAGTCGGTATCTTAGCCAGTTCACATAAACTGAGAAGAGGCTAGTCGCTTGCACTGAGCCAGGAGGCACCCCAGCAAACACCGACAAACTCTATCACTATTAAAACATTCGCAAAGTTTCAAATTTCTCCGCCTAGCCCAGAGGCTGTTCTGTATACCCAACTTTGAAAGCGCTACTAAGTAGTATTTTGTTTTATTCAGGTAGAAGAACTCCCCACACACCAGTATCTAGGTCACATACCCCATGAAGTAGAACAGACTAAATGTGTTATGTCACCATTTCCGCTGACACCGACCTTCTGAGTGGTTTTGCAACGAGGGGCCTATCTTTCTCAAACAACTCTCTCTCTCTACGACTGTAAGAACACTCCAAGCAGGGACTTCTTGGGGTTTCCCACAAAGATCCGCATGAATGAGCATGAAGTTGGATGCCTTCCAGTTATTGGATAACTCGGTCTGGTTGAGAAATCTCGTCATTGTCGTGGCACGGTGCCCACTAGATGTTTTAAAAGCTAGGGGTTTATACACTCGGGACCACGGTCCTAGAACACCTACCTGATGAGCCGCAAGAAGGGTGAAATCGATCTTGGTCATCGGAGAGCTTTCGACAAAATTTTGAATGTTGTGTTATCCTATTGCAAATATTGCTTGATTTACTGCTCTGTGCCAATATACTTTTCTCGAGGAATATAAGTTATCCTCGCAATCCTAAATGACAAAATCCCAGAACATATGTCTGTTGCGACCGACTTCATCAGTCGCGGCTGTGACCCTTCAAAATATGGTTACCTATAATTATCGCGCCTAACCGATCCAAATAGGAGAAAGAAGAAAAATCTATTTGATATCACCATGTAATAAATCGGGTCGAGGTTCACCTTCCAAACTTTCAAGCTGCCTATACAACTCGAACTGTGATTTCAATACACACGAACGACCTGCCGCCTGGGTACAGGAACTCCCATTGGAGGTTCGTCAGACCCTGTAAAGAAAGTTTTGTGATTAATATGGCAGCACGCTTGAACAATACAAGTAAGTGCAACGTTTCAGCGCAACGGAGTGAATAGATTCATCATGCGAAATGAGTAATCAGTGGGTATGCTTGACACCCAAAAGGTATTCAGTCGACTGATTAACAGCCACCCACCTTGCTAACTTACACCAAGATCAATGGTTCATCCTACTTTCAGTTTATGAAGTGCATGCCCTCAAAAACCCAAATATCAAGCAGTCTTTCGGGTGTATGGGTTCGCCATCAGAGTGTACTCAGCTGAAATGCGATGCGCGGTCGAGTTGCCGCAGTCTACCCCACGCCTTCAGTTTCCTCCGCCTATATTTCTCATCGATTCAGCCCGGCAGTAGAATGTCTGTTCAACTTTGAAAAGCCGCGTTTTCGGATCGGAACTTCACCAATGAGTAGTAGAGACTCGTCGGATATCCTAACTGATACATGGATTTAGTTCTTAGGACAGTATTCAATAGTATACCAAGCACGTGAAGAAAAATTTCACTGCAGGTCACCTACCGCATTCGATAAGGAAAAAACAAGAAACGATAACAAATCATTATGAAAACTGATAGCCATCGTTCCCGCCAGCAATCACACAACTTTCACGTACACAACCGTCGTTTAAGGGAGAAGAATTGCGACCTACTCACTGAGTGGTCGGTCGCTAACCGTGAGTTTATGTTCCTGTCAGGGTTGATCCTGACCGAATATATGAAATTTAACGAATGAATATAAACAAAATTACCCTTGCAACTTACCAGTGGAAAGTTGGGGGGCACTGCGCCTGTGTAACCGTAAACGTAGCTTTTCCCGGCTTCAATAGGACAACGTGGAAACACGTGGAAGCACAGACCATTTATCGGCGCTGGTATCGTCAGCGGCTGGGAACCGATTGTCCCTCGAACAGTGAAACCTCTTGACTCGACGTTTGCATCTGTTGAAACGGTTAAGGCAGAAAAAGCGGAACACGGATCTGGTCACTTGTGAGTAAACCAGATTGGTAGGAGGGAGACCAAGTCACATGATTGGTGGAGCTTTCATCTGAGAAATCATCACTCGAGGAGACAGTCAAGATATGACCACGTGATGTGAACTCCATGATGAACAGTCAAAGGTCATCTGATTACACTGAATTTTTTCCGCCAATGACCGAATAGTTAAGTGAGCACACATTAGGTGGGTTGACCAGCGTTTGAATTTCCTTCCTTACGGATGAGGCAGATATGCAGTGCTCCATGGCTTTTCGGTGTCGATTGGCTTTACTTGTTAACGAAAATAAGACTAAAAAGAGCGAGGTGGCAATTCAGATTAACACGGGGAACAAAAAACTCCTTTTTTTCCAAAGGTGCGAGATGATTACATAGCAGAATAGGCTCCATCACTTGAACACTCGTTTTCAAAGACTCATTTCAAAATTTCGTTTAGAGCATATCATGACGTAACTTTGCACCAAACCAAGCGAAGCCGTAAAGTCCAGTCTATGCCACACATCTAGGGTGCTCTCGCATTCTAATATGAGAACTTGGCTCGTCTGGGTGAGAACAAATTTATTTATGAACCATGGATTATCTAGAAGAAATTCGAAAACTCTGAGGGAAGGTATACAAATTAGCGTGAATTCATTATGTACTCACATGCCACGAATGCAGTACGGACAATGTAATTTACCGCTCTTGTGAGAGCACAAGGTTCGCCGTCGCACGGTATAATCTCCACTTGTGTGACACCAGCTCCAGTTGAACCTGCATGTTAGATGATTGGGAGGGGGGAAGGGCATAGAAGGAGTTTAGGTTTTGCGCCAAGTCTAGACCGGTTTGCGGTAACAAGGAAGCCACTAGCCAATACCAGGTAGTCAGTGCCCATCTGATCCACCAACAACATAATTGACGTGCCAGCGAAGAGAAGACGAATGGTTTTAAATTTACTGTCTTCGCGATTATGGCATTGAGTATACTAGCAAGCCATGAGCTGATCCATTTTATTGGCGGATGGACAGCCCACGTGACAAAATCAAAAAAAATTTGGCTGAGTGAGAAAAACACGGAAGTTCTTCTATGACTGGAAACCTACTCTATCCATTTCCCGTTCAAATCCTTTCCAAGGTAAGAATGCACGTGACATGATAGTTCTGAAACCTGCTCTTGAGAGGAAACACCCTTTGGTGGTCAGAAGGATATGCGCTCGTTTCGGACAGTCACCGATATGCTTATAATTGGCGTTGGATACTGCACCTGTCGTCGACGGGTTGGAATCTTCAAAGACCAGTCGGTTGGTTAAAAATTAAAAAGAGGTGCGTTTCTCAGGAAGAAGCTTGAAATATTATGACCAGTTTGATACGAGTTATAGCCCAGGTTTTGCGTGTAAAAACTGATGAGATACTGGATAGTCAAGCTTTACAGGAAATCAATGGTGATCTCAGTATACTTCACGAAAATATGTGCACGCTATCATCAAGCGTCCCTGGTAGTCTCCAAAACCTTACCGCAATCTCTGAAGGTCACGGTGTCCGTTAATCCTGTCCCAAACAGGGTTAAGCTGCACATCAACAGGTTGAATAGTTTCATCCTTTGTGAAATGGATGGCAACTACCCTTTCTTAGAATTAATGGGACGTTTATACGAAGACCGGCCTCAGAGTTGACTGACAAGGTCGAATTTTCCAACGCACACGTAGTATCTTTACCTTTGAGCAACTTGTAAATTCAACACGTTTGACTGTCCCCTTCAATGCAGCACGGCACACGCTCGCTTTTCAAAATTCCATGTGATCATGCACACGTTGACTTTTAACGTTGCTCATTTTTGGAACGAGCGAAATGCCCGTCTGGGAATGAACACATTGATCTTCCGCTTCACCGCCGAGAATTGAAGTAACTCATCTTGTCGGAATGAGTTATTGGAACGAGCGAAATGCCCGTCTGGGAATGAACACATTGATCTTCCGTTTCACCGCCGAGAATTGAAGTAAATCATCTTGTCGGAATGATTTATACTTTTAGTAAGCTGTATGCACCGTGAAACGTTGTGAAAGTTTATCCAATTCGAAGGTCCAATTAGACCATTCACCTGTCCTTGTTCTTACAGGTTTGTCTGTGTCTTCGTTTTTGCGACCCCTATCTCTTCATTCTGCTAACGTATACGGCCATCAACAGGTTATATTTTTATTTAGTCAAGTAATGAACAGAACAATTAATTAGTTTCAATGGTTCTTGCTAACCAGTATGAAGAAACTGAAGATTTGACGTGACTTAAGTCTTCATGCAGCAAAGATTGAAACAAGAGGTAATAATATAGTAATCGTTCAGCTGTAGCACCCTTTCGGTGCCAAGCTACCATGCCACACGAAGGAGGCACGAGGGCTGGGATACAACCAGGTCGCCCAAGCCTAGACAGGGGAAGTCGAGAGGTAGAGGTCGGGTTCGGACCTTCTGGTCAATAAATTTGCGCTCTAACCACTTGGGCCATTCCGTCCCGAAATAAGATGTTCTCTGATTCAGCTGCTGCTATGATACCTGTGTGGCGCATATACAGAATGCACAAAGTACCGACTTGTTTACACCCTGTAGTTTCCATGCCCACAGTATCCTTTGAACATACAGGCGCTCGTAGTTTAAGATATAAGCATGTATATAAACATTTGATGGCTTTTCAAAACTACCCGCCATGGGCTATACATTCAGATCGTCGTCAAGATCATCCAAACTATCAATATTGTAGGTAAGGATGAGTGAAACTCAGCAACCTCTTATTCTTTCACCCCGTGAGTTAATCATCTGTGGACAAACAGTACACGGCGCCATCTTCAGGGATGAATAGAGGTGACAACAAATCCTATCAGAGTGCGAAATAACCCGGACTGTGACTGAAACTGCCCTCTTTCACCAGCTACCTAAAACAGCTTATTTCGAGTGCCAGATACAAGGATTTCTGACCAGTCTTCCCTTAAATTTCTACGACTCTCTTAAAGATAGTGGTCTAGTGTCACATTATCCTGCGCCGTGTTGGTTAATTTCTGCCCAGAAGTAGTTTGCCCGTCTGTCAATTGTCACTGTGATGAGGCAACACGTTTCAAATCGGATTCCGCGCTTAGTCCCAACAAGCACAATCATCCGAGGGGATTCGGAAACGATTCACGGGTGACCCAGTTCTTCCTTAGTGCAGATATTCGAAAATGGGCAGAGTTGACACGAAATCACAAGCAAGGATGTACTGGCAACATGATCTGGATACTATTAACTAGAGGCCAAGCAGGCCTTAAGCGGGAGTGAAACTAAGGGTGTGTGGAAAGAAAGTAAAACGGAGTTATGATAAACCGATTTAAGTCATGCTACTCATTAGTAGCCAAACAAATAATCGCCGATTGTCGTCGATTCAGAGAATAGCGGAAATTTGTTCTGAGTTTCTGCATTGATGATTAGGTGGAACTGAGGCCCACAAAATATATCATACTCGTGAGAATGGAATGCAGAGCATATAGCTCAGGCGATGGCGTCTACCATGATAGACAGGCCTGCTACCAACGAGGCAATGACAGTGTAACCAATAAACGTTGCCGTACGACTGTAACGTATATAGCAGGATTGATGTGGTCAACTGCCACACAACCAAAGAGGAAGAAGCCCCCAGTGGACAGTCGGAAGGAAGGGGAATTGTGGGCTCTAATCTCGAGATGAAACCATCAGCAGTCAGATGAACATCCGGTGAAATAAACATATCTAGATATCACTACTGAGCAATACTCCACCAATAGTATAGACGCAATGTCTTTTGTAAACCACGCATGTCCATGGACCAAGACTTCACTGAAATCAATGGGCAAACTTCCTTTGTGAACAACCCTCAACACAGGTTCACCACTCAACTACAAACAAGCACTATGCTGGCAGTCCGCCAAAGAAGTGACACTGGGATCACCACGTGTGATGTCCTGTAAGTCTTCCAAACATATGGACCACATCGAACAACGCGCTCATATCGCACAGCACTGGCTGTGGTCGCTCCTATTTTGTATCAACAAGTTGCGGCTTTCACAAATTCTTCTCAAACAATGGTTGGCGGTGGAGAACGTCGCTGATGGTAGACCTGACAAGCCCAAACTGTTGCCCAGGCAAATCCGACTCAATATCTAGTATTCGCTTACTGAGGAAAAAGCCTCTAGCAGACAAGGAAAAGGATGGGGAACTGCCGAATCACCGGAGATTGTGGCTTTTTGTCTACTTTTCTCGCGGGTCTCGGACATGAGCTGATTTTCGTGTTCATCGCCTTTAGTATGTGATAAGTTGTTGTATCACCTTCCCGGAGAGTTTGGTGCATATTTTGCAATCCTGCTGGATCACGCATGATGCCAGGTGTGCTCGTCATAATCGGGTTGCAAGGGAACTTGCAAAACGTCTCCGTCGACTGGGGTGCATCGTCTTCGAGGAGTTGAGAACCCCTACTTCTACGTCGTTCATCAAACCTGACCTAATCGCTGTTCGAGATCGCCGTGCAACCGTAATAGACGTTAGCATAGTCTCGGATGGGCGTGGAGAGATAGTGTGGAATGAGAAGAAGCAGAAGTATGGTGCTGATGAACATTCCCTCGCCATAATCTCAGCCCTACATGCCATCGGTTGTGATATCGACTTTTTGGTTCACCAACCGGTGATCATCTCCTATCGAGGGATCTGCTTTCCTCAATCCGCTAAGGCTGTTATTGGACTGGGACTTCCTAAGGTCGCAGTCAGTGACTTGTGTTTGCTTGCCATTGTGGGCTCCCTGCGTACTTATGACACTTTTATGCGTGGCACATGGCGTTGAAGGTACGTTTTTGCCATTTAATCTCACACCAGACCCAGTGTGACGGTCACTTTGTGCCTGATGTGCGAGTCTTGACTGTGCTAGCGCATACTGCGCCTTGAAGAGCATTCACCATTGTTTGTCCTTTCTTTGGTTGTTAGTCTTTAGACGCCTGTTCCTACACCAAAATCTTTACATACTTTGGGATTCACCTCATCAGACTGGCACTGTCCTTGGCATGATTTCGAATGAGACGTTTCTCTCTTTTCTCCCATATTCTCCTGTTACTCTTTCGAATTCATCGCTTGCATTCACTTTTTATGTTTGTGACCATGCTCTTCAAAAATAAATGATAGTGGTTATGTGCCGTGTCGTGACCACGCTTGAAGTCTAACAAAGACGGTGTAATTTTGAGTGTAAAATATTCCGCTAAAATCCGCATCATTCGTCACTTCGCGCGTGGTTGTATAGAGAACTCGTGTCGAACCCTCGGTACTCCTTCAAGGTTCATAAGATGCGCACTGATACTGAGGAAGAAACAGCTGTACAGTGCCTCTCCGGGTTTCAATCCAAGCTGCCATCTCCACTACAGCTTTAAAAATCTTCTCATGGTTTCAAAAATGCTTCATATTCTGTTTTAGTCCTCTGGTACACAAGTACGATCAGCGCCAACGCAATCTCAGTGAGCATTCCTCCGTGTAGCATCGATTTCTGCATCTATTTTGGACATCCAAACACTACAAACACCAACACACTCATGATTTTGATGGAATGTGTTCATTTTTTACTTATCTTGTGACTGTCCATTTCTTGGAAGCTGATTCGTTCTAACTTCGTGTGCGTGGATTTCAATTTGGAGCATTATTAATTTTAAATTACAGGCTGTTTTTTATACATTCAAGGTTAATCGGAGTGTGAATTCCAAAAGTGCTCATACTGTGAAGACGCCGGAAAGGATTCAAAACATTGTACCTGTATATTCTATGCGTATTGCCACATAGAAGTGATACCCAGCAAACCTCGATGAATAAGTTGTAAGAAGATATTCCCATTTCAGCCAACCCTATGTGTTTGTGAAGCATTTATTTATTCTTAAAAAAGGCATATCACGAGTGACTCGTGAATACACTCCGCCCATTAGTTTATCTCAGTCAGGTCGAAATACTCTCGCATGGCAAGCCGGGGACTCACCCACAATCCAGTTGAGTCTCTCGCTTTGGATGTCCTCAAGCAAAATGTTGAGTGCACCAGGACGCCTCATGTTTCAAACGTGATGCACTACGCGCAGGCTCCTCGAGTGCTCTTCGACCGCTCACTACCATTTCCTCACATCCTGAGGCTCATCATATGTGTGCGGCCCCGAGTTTTGGAAAAACCAATGTGCAAGAAATTTGGTTTCAAGTGGAACATAGGATTTTCATGAAGGAAACTACTCAGAAGGTTTCTGAAAACTATTCAACAGCGCACGACCGGTTTCGCCCTTCCACTTTGGGCTCATCAGGTAGGCGCAGTCCCCGAGTTTCCGTCAACCTTATGTTCTACTTGAAACCAAATCGGACTCTTTCAGTGAAATACACTCATTTACAAATCAATTTGGGTTGACTGAATCCCCGTCTGATGGACCCCAAGGAGTGAGCAAAACTGGTCGTGCACTGTTCGAGTGTTTTCGGCAAAGTTGTGAGTAATATGTAACTTCTATGGAATTTCAGTTCAACGTATTTCACAAGCTGATTCCATCCCATGGCCATCACCTAATTTACTACTTTGTGCTAATGGTTATGTTTTTTGCGGGGCGCTATTTTTCGGGTGAGAGGATTCCAGAACATATATCTGCTGCCTCAAGCCTCTGCGACCGTGACTGAGGAGGGTATTGGTACTTCCAGTTTTCGTGCGTTATTGATCCATAAAGAAGAAAAACTCATAGGACATCAGTATGTATTCGATCGAGTCGAGTTACACCTTCCAAACTTCCGAAGAGCCTATTCAACTCGCACCGGGATTTCGATACACACGAACGGTTCACCGCTTCCGTATAATATCTTCCATCGGAAAGTCTCCGGACCCTGTAAGAAGGAGATTGGGACTCAGATAGTGGCACGGTTGAACAATACAATCAAGTGCAATTTGCTTCAACGCAATTCATCATACGAAAACGAGTAATTATTGGGTACAACACAAAAGACATTCACTCTACTGACAGAGGGAGAACAGCTAGTCTAAGTAAACCCAAACACAATAAATCAGGTCGATTTCAAGTTGGGAATGCATCTTAGCAACAGAATGTACATATCTTGATAGCTGAAAATTGCCAAACAGATCTTGGAATTTATGAGTTTGCCATGAGGGTAGACTCGGCTACAACACGATCTTGGGGTTTTGCGGGATAGGCATTTTGTTCGTAGTCGCACCACAACACAATCAGCGGTCCAATCGCTCTGATTTGCTGTCAACCGGCCTGGACTCCTCAGCACAAATTCGGTTCCCACAGGGTAATAAGCCTGCCTATATAACATACCGCTTCGGCACAGTAGCAGAATGCCTGCACGATTACATAAAAGTGCGTTTTCTGTTCGAAACTTCACCAAAGAGTAGTAGAGTTCATTTGAATACCCTAACCGATTCATGGGTTTGACTCCAAAGACAACATTTTAATTATTACCAATGTCGTGAGAAGGTGAATATACTGCAGTTCACCTGAGGTGCACTCAAAACACTAGGGAGAGAAAACAAACGAGGAGACGACAACAAATGTACCTTCTAAAAACGGACGGTCGTTAATTCTGCCATGTATCACAAAACTTCCACCTGCACAAACAAGTGTCGTGGAAGGATTTACGCTTCGGATATGAACCACGCAGTTATGTTCCGGTCAGGTCAAATATATGGAGTTTAACACATAAGTGGGCGACACATAAAAGTAGAACCTTCTCCTTTCGACTCACCGGTGGATAGTCCAGAGGCACCGAGCCTGTGTAACTGTAAGTGTAGCTTCCTCCCGCTTCAATAGGACATTGTGGAGACACGAAGGTACATAAACCGTTTGGCGGTAATGGTACTATCATCGGCCGGAAACCGACTGTTCCTTGAGATCTGAAACCTTGAACATTGACGTTTGTCGCTGTTGAAAGAATTAAGGAAGAAATTTCAGAACTTGTAAGCAAACCTTATTTGTAGAAGGAAGATCGAGTCACGTGACCAGTGAAGCTATTGTCTGAGAAGTCCTCATTCTAGGGGCCAGTTGATATATGACCACCACGTGATGTGAACTTTAGAGTATGATGTATAAACGAGGTGATCCTGTGTTCTGACAGAAATGGTTTGCTGGTTTTCGTGGATTAAAAAGCAAATTGAAGAAAAAACAAAATCCAAACAATCGATCATTGAGTTACAATTCCAAAACCTCAGCCTCTAGGAAAGCGTCAAGAGAAATGATGTGAAACAATAAAGCTTTATTGGGTACTCACATGCTGTGAATGTAATGCGGGCGACGTAATCTACTCCTCTTCTGAGAATGCAGGGCTCACTTTCGCACGGAGTAATCTCCACTGCGGTCACCCGAGCACCTTCTGAGCCTGATTGGAGAATGATTGGGATAAAGCGCATAGAGGTTAATGGAATTGCGTACAAGTCTGGGTCGACAGGCCAGTGAAGCTATTCTACGGTTTGACAAGAAAAATCGCCAACAAATGCCAGATATCCGTGGTCCGCCTGATCCACCCCTCGGTGCTAGACAACTAGAGTAACACTACTTTGAGTTTAAACAGTGTCTTCAACCATCACCATTGTGCCGAGGTGAACAACATAACTTCGCAATCACTTCCACACGATAATAATGCAGTATACTGTACACATTTAGTGATCAGGGGGGATACACACTCGTTCCAGACGTGGATACTGCACTCTCCCGTCGAGGAGTAAGACGCCTCAAATCGTCCTGCCGATCATATGGTTGGCCAGTGGAAATGTTAACTCATTTCCAAAATTTTCGTTTGCCCGTAAATGCCGGTGTGTTGCATGGAGGTGATTCCCGTGAGATAACTCGATATACCAGTTGGGTGTCACGTGTTCCGAGGGTAACCGAATGTATTCTGTTTCCGACTTCTTAAAAATACGAATTTTCCTTACCCAAAAAGTAGTTTCAAGATTTCCCTCTTGCAATATCCTCTGGTGTTTGTTTCAAATCTCACGAGCCAATTGATCTGAGTCCTAACCCAGGTTTTCCCTGTGAAAATCCATGTGGTTACTGGACAGCCAAGTCTTACTGAGAACCAATAATGATCAAATCTAGTTGCACAGAACTATTTCATTGTTATCCTCAAATATCCATGTTCCAGCCTTACCGCAATCTCTGAAAGTCACGGCGTCCGCAAATTCGGCCGCCAAAAGGGTCACACTACACACTAACAGGCTGAATAATTTCATCTTCTCTGAGATGAATAACAAGTTCACTTTCTCGAAATTCATCAGCCTTTTATATAATGACCATTCTCAAAGTGGACTGGCGAGGAACTGCCCCGCACGTGAAGGTCACATGCTCAGCTAAACATCAGAATACGATTAGAATAAGCTTATTCAAATTTGATGGGACTTTCAAAATCCCACGTGGTATGGCACACGATGATTCTCAATGTCACTCAATTTCCGAACGAGAAAAAGCCTCGTCTCGAAACACAGTAGTATGACAGAGTAGAATACGTAAAACGCTACCTGGTCGGAATAAATTACGCATTCTTTGGGGTGTTCTCGCTGTGAATCATTGTGAAAAGTTATCCACTTTGAAGTTCTCCATCATGCCCCTATCTCCTAGTATTTCTCCGCAGCAAACAACTCATTTTGTTAGTATACAATCATTTGCAAACTACTTTGGTTTTCCGAGAGACTTGCCTGGAACCCAGCTGAATCTCTCGCTTGTGATTTTCTCAGGCAACTGAATGTGCTGCACCAGGCCGTCTCATGTTTCAGTTGCCACGATATTCGAGGTGTAGCGATACACGTAAAGACGTAGTACACTGTTCTTAAGGTTGCTGAAAATTCGTCGACAGCCCACGACCGGTTTCGCCCTTCCACTTTGGGCTCATCAGGTAGGCGCAGTCCTCGGGTTTCCATCAACCTTACGTACTATTTGAAACCAAATTGCACGATATTAGCGAATATACACTCATTTGCAAACTAATTTGGTCTCCCGAGAGACTCGTGTGGAACCCGGCTGAATCTCTCATTTATGATGTTCTCATTTTGGGGTTTCCACTCTCGACCTCACTCACGCACTTAGGACCCTACAAAGACCAGGAAAATTCTACCAGTGGCAACTAAGGCGAATCATCAACTGAAGCACCCTGAAGTGGAAAATTAATGAACAACACCCGACCAGAATTAATTTGAAACTCCCCCAATCCACCAAAGCAAAATTTTGACAATCACACTGACCAACAAGAACCGTTAATTTACACACAACACTGATCTAGTGCGATAATCTGAAGAGCATTGACTTACTGATTGGTTCCCGTCTGCCTTATAACCTGGCCTATTCGGTGACCCGCTCACTTGACCTGATGAAGCTTTTTTCATTTTATCACAGGTTGGTTTATTCGTCCATTGTCTTCATGCTGCGAGCTTCCGTGGCTACCGATTAGGACCGATTTCTCTTTTAAAAACTTAAATTGCCCCCAACAACTGCTTTCAAAGGGTCAAAAATCTGGTGTGCCTAAAAGCTTCGTGATATAACCATCGAAACGGTGGGTTGTAGGTTCCAACCGCTACCTTGGTACCCGTGTTGTGTGCATACAAAATGCACCGCACATAACGAAGTGCTGCCCTGTTTACACCCCGTGTAGTTCCCAACACATGCTCAGAATATCCTGTAAGTTTACATCTGCTCGTAGTTTACGAGGGAGAATATCGATCGGCAAATAAATAAGCGCTTAAAAACCTGTGTAAAGTGTCTACCGTGGAATAAACATTAAACCGTCATGAGAAACATCCAAACTACAAGTGTCATAACTGCTGATTCGCCGACCTGTGTTATCTGCTACTAACCTGCTCGAGTGCCTAGTGCCGGAGAAAAAAGACTCATTGAAGGGAACACAAGCGTGTGCGAGAGGATGAATGAGTGCGAGAGCAAAAGTTACAACGGCCCCACGCTATTTGAAGGGGACTTTCTGACATTTATCGAGGCTTTCTGATAGGCGTTAATGAACACTCGTCAACATAGGTCGTGTCTGTATCAAATGCCTGAACGCTGCCCACACTCGGTCGTGCCTCTGTGGCGTGCAAGAACACTCATCACCTTTTGCTGAATTGACTGAAAGATCGACTGGCCTGGATGGTTGACGGCTTTCCTGTTAAGATTTCGGTGAGGCAGTAGGTTCTGGGTGTTCTGAGGTTACTTTCAGGAATCTGACCACCCTGGTAACAAGTAACGTGGTCGAGAATGAAGACATCACTGGCGTGCCCACAGCAGTACACAACGCGATCTGTGGGCAGCGAAAGATGGTGAGAACAAATTGTGTCGGAGCGCATGTTAACCCAAGCTGGACAGTCGCTTATGATAGAAAGGTGTGTATTTCAACCAGCTACCGGAAGCGGCTCTATTTCGGAGACCAAACGAGGGGTGGATTTTCCACTTGGCTTGGTTCCTTAAGACTCTAGGAAATTCACTCATCTGAAGATACTGAACTGCTGTCCCATTGTCCTGCCCCTGGTTGCAGCAAATTTCGCTGACATACTTCTGCCCTTTGCCAATTTGACATAGAAGCCTGCATGTAGTAAGCGTCTTGTGAATGAAGCACTGTGTCCAGTTCATTGTTGGATGCCAGATCAGTGTATAACGCACATCGTCAGGTAAGTGGCACCCCAGTGATCCAGCAACGCTCGCTTGTAGCGTGAAAAGGGGTTTGGAAGGAACATGGGTGGATAAAGAACTCTTCTGACTTCCAAGGATGGGGAAGATAGTAAGCTTTAGGCGATCCACTATGGGCCGCTGAAACACAAGTCTGATTCACGAGACCGGGAGCATTATGGTTTCCTTTGGGGACCCTGCCTGATGCTGATTACCTGCACGGATGTACGGAACTGAGTTAACCCGAGGTCGCTAAAAGTACGACATCTATTTCTCACTGTTGATGATGCTGGGTACAGGAGACACGTTTGGAACCATACTGGGCTCAAGGTAAAGTTTATCTGTTTTTGTCCGTATAGGATAGCTCGCCTTCGGTAATTCTAAACAGTTGATCAGTCGGTATGTGGGATTTTTAAAGCCTATATGTTTAATTGGTCCCTCAAGCAAAGGGAGCATTATCACCGCTCAGTGCTCCCGGGCTAGAAAAAACGCCCTAACGCCTTCCAAGCCCCACAGCTGAAGGCAGAATAAGTTTACACAAGGCCATCTAGTAATCCTGCTACTCCTAGTACAGGGTCTCATCGCTGCAAGGCCATCTAGTAATCCTGCTACTCCTAGAATAAGGTCTCATCATTGTTGATCGCGACGTTTCTGAGATTGTCAGAACTTGTGGAACGAAGGTGATCGCAGAATTCAAGCTAGATTCTTAATCGGTGAGTTGTTAGATAGAAAGCGGATACACGAGTCTGGATTGCACCAGCGTCCGTACTTGAAAACTAAACAAATACGTGACTTGACAAATTATCAACTGTTCCGGCTCAACACAAGTCAACAAAAAGTTTGAGGCTTGTCAGAATCTCTGACCACCAGCTCAGGAGAAAGTGCCTGACGCCACCAAGTAAACAGAGCGATTACTTGGTTTGCTGTTCACTCAGATTGAAATCAGAATTAATGATTAAAGAGATAGGTTCACAGCTAAAACGTTTCAAGGAGATTACTTTAGTTCCGTATTCCATTATGGCCCTATTACATACGCCCACACAAAAATCCTACTAATTTTCGTGTTGCCCTACTACTCATAAGATGCTGAAAATTCGTCGACAGCCCACGACCGGTTTCGCCCTTCCACTTTGGGCTCATCAAGTAGGCGCAGTCCCCGAGTTTCCGTCAACCTTATGTTCTACTTGAA
>NW_008752141.1:146079-171020 GCF_000715545.1 Opisthorchis viverrini | reverse complement strand
TCACCGCTTCCGTATAAGATCTGCCATCGGAAAGTCTCCGGACCCTGTAAGAAGGAGATTGGGACTCAGATAGTGGCACGGTTGAACAATACAATCAAGTGCAATTTGCTTCAGCAAAATTCGTCATACGGAACGATGAACTGTTGGGTACGAGACGAAAGATAGACGGAGCACAACTAGTTTAAGTAACACCAAGCACAATAAATCAGATGAATTTCAAGTTGGAAATGCATCCTAGCAACAGAATGATCATATCTTGACAGCTAAAAATACCGAACAGTTCTTGGAATTTCTGGGTTTGCCATGAGGGTAAACTCGGCTACAACACAATCAACCCTTGAATCGCTCTGATTGGCTGTCAACCGGTCTCGACTCTTCAGCGCAAATTCCGTTACCACAGGCTAATAAGCCTGCCTATATCGATTACCGACTCCGTACAATAGCAGACTGCCTGCACGATTTCGTTAAAGCGCATTTTCGGTCCGGAACCTCACCAAAGAGTAGTAGGGGTTATTTGAATAGCCTACCCGATTGTATTAACTGTATTTTCCTCATCCTGGTTCTCGTCCTGAGCCTCCCAAGCTAGCTTTCGCGTCAAAACGTCTACCAAAGGTGCGCAAGGTCTAATAATGCCCTAAATGAAGTTACGAAAAATTGTACAGAGCTTCGTCTATATAGCGTAGGCGGTTATAACCTTCTGGAAATTCTGACGCGTTCTAGATGCGCCATTAGCACCCGGTATTTGGCCAATACTGGGCCATGATTGGATGTTGGGTGGAGGTTTTCGACCAATCAGATCCCGCCTTGATGCCGGACCTTCAAGCGTCCCGAATTCTTGGCCAATCTCGAGCAGGCTAGGCTTATCGGCCGTTGCAGCGCCTGACGACGTGCCGTATAGCGGGATCCGTGTGGAATCCTGCCTAACATCGATTCATGGGTTTAACTCCAAAGACAACATTTTAATTATTACCAGTGTCGTGAGAAGGTGAATATACCGCAGTTCACCTGCGGTGCACTCAACACACTAGAAAGAGAAAACAAACGAGTAGACGACAAAAATTTGCCCTCTGAAAACGGACAGTCGTTAGTTTCGCGAATTATCACACAACTTCCACTTGCACAATCAGGTAACTGAGGAGGATCTACGCTTCGGAAGTGAACCACGCGTTTAGAACAAGAATAGGACTCCACTCAATTGGAAAACGTTTTGGACCGATTGGCAATTCATCGTTTCAGAGAGGCTGTAGTTGTGGGAGTATTTAAGATCTGTGATAAAACATCTGGGGCGAGATGAATGGTATCGATTGTACCCAAAATGTACAATCCAACCACGACTTTACGGTTCACCAGAAATTCACAAAAAAGATGTCCCCATAAGACCAACAGTCGATGGCATAGGTTCACCACCACATGGGCTGCCCAGCAATAAATCCACCGACTGTTTACCACACCTCTCTGAAAGAATAAGACTTTTCAAACGAGACCAATCCTGGAGCAGTATATGAAGTTTTTTACACATAAATAGGCGACAAACATAAGCAGCACCTTCTCCTTTCGACTCACCGGTGGAACTTCGTCACGCACCGCGCCTGTGTAACTGTAAGTGTAGCTTCCTCCCGCTTCAATGGGACATTGTGGAGACACGAGGCTACATTCACCATTTTGCAATAATGGCACTATCATCGGCTCGAGACCGACTGTTCCGTGCGCTCTGAAACCTTGAGTACTGACGTTTTTGGCTGTTAAAAGCGTTAAGGAAGAAAACGCACAACTTGTAAGCAAACCTTATTCGTAAAAGGAAGATGGAGTCATGTGACCAGTGAAGCTATTGTCTGAGAAGTCCTCATTCCAGGGGCAGTCGACATATGACCACCACGTGATGTGAACGTTAGAGTATGATATATAAACGAGCTGATCATGTGTTCCGGCAGGAACGATTTGCTGGTTTTCGTGGAATTCAAAAGTAAATTAAAGAAAAAACAAAATCGAAACTATCGATAATCGAGCTACAATTCCAAAACCTCAGCTTCTATGAAATGGTCTGGAGAAATCATGTGAAACAATAAAGCTTTATTGGGCACTCACATGCTGTGAATGTAATGTAAGCGACGTAACCTAGCATTCTTCCGAGAACGCAGGGCTCACTTCCGCACGGCATAATATCCACTGCAGTCACACGAGCACCCTGTGAACCTGTATATCGGATGATTGGGGGTAAATCGCATAGAAGTTTAGGTGTTGCATACAAGTTTAAGTGGGCATGCCAGTGAAGACATTCTATGGCTTGACTGACAAATCGCCAACAACTCCCAGGTAGCCGGTGTCCACCTAGTTCACCAGTCGGTGTTAGAGTCGGTTGGAGTCACCCTATCCGAACTTTAAACAGTATCTTCAATCACCCCCACCATCACCACCGTCAGATGTGACGAAATGAATGGTTTCAAGGTACGAGGTTGCATCATTCGTACACACAATTCAACCCACAATCAGTCAATCCCACAATCAATCAGAAATCAATCATTAGAGATCAATTCCACGAGATAATGAAACAGTACACTGTATGGCCACCAACTGTTGGGAGATAGAGTTGGGACTCGAGAAAGACAAGCAAATTTGGTGATAAGTGAAAAACATGCAAGGTCCACTATCATTGGTCGCCCACACGGTCGGTTTCAGTTCGAAATCCTATATAAGAATAGAATATCCTTGACACGGTGATGATTAGAGGGCTATGCACTCGTTCCGGACAGTCACTGATGTGCAAATGTTCGACGTTGGAAACTGCACTTCCTCGTCGAGGGGAGTGCAGACGCCCGAAATCGTCATATGCCAAATAAATTTCAAAGTTTCCGTTTTTTGGCTGAAACCAATAGTGCATTGCATGGTGGTGATTGACCCAAGATAACCCGATACACCGATTGAGCAACGCGTGTTCCCAGGCTACCGAATGTTTCCCATGAAAATACCAATTGTTAAAAATACGAATTTTTGTTACTCGCAAGTCTTCAGTAGTACACTTTTCTCAGGAATTGGCTACAAATGACATGGTCAAACTGATAGGAGTCCGTGTGAAAAGCGATGCGGTTACTGGATAGCCAAGTCTTACTGAGAACCAATAATGATCAAATCTATTTGCGTGGAACTATTTAATTGTTATCATCAAATAGCCATATTGCAGCTTTACCGCAATCTGTGAAAGTCACGGCGTCCGCAACTTCGGCCACCAAAAGGGTCACACTACACACTAACAGGCTGAATAATTTCATCTTCTCTGAGATGAATAACAAGTTCACTTTCTCGGAATTCATGAGCTGTTTATATAATGACTGTTCTGAAACTTGGCTGGCGAGTAACTGCCCTGCATGTGGAGGTCACATGCTCAGCCAAACATCAGAATACGATTAGAATAAACTAATTCAAATATTATGGGCTTATCAAAATTCCATGTGATAAGACATACGTTGATTCTCAATGTCACTCATTTTCTGAACGAAAAAGCCTCATCTGGAAATGCATTAAACGATCAGCAGTTTTACAAAGTAGACTGCGTAAAAGTTAACCTGGTCGTGCACTTATTGGGGATGTTGTAACTGTGAAACATTGTGGAAGGTTATCCCCTTGAAGTGCTCAATCAAGCCATCTCTTCAGCTTGTAACTCATTTTGTAGTTTCCGCACTCTCTTTTCAGACATCAGTAGTGGTTTTTGGAAGACATCGTCCACCCGTCATTTTATCACAGGTCGGTTTATTTGCTCACGTCTTCCACCTCGCTGTCTTCATCCTGATAGCTTCCGTGGTTACATATTATGACCAAAGTCTTTTTAAAAGAAATCAAATCGCCCCCAACAACTTCTTTCGAATGAGTGAAAGTTCGAAGTACCTAAAGGCTTCGTGATATAACCTGAGAAATAGCAGCTTCCTGATTCCAACTGCTACTATATGAACTATGTGAATTAAGAAAACACTAACGAGTAAAATAGGTCAGGTGGGCAACTGCCGCCTCCGTGAATGGGGACCCAAATCACCTGTGTTTGATGACACTGACGGAAATGAACCAGTCGCGCAGTCAGTGGTGCTCGGGAATCAAAGCGGATAAACTGAATTGAATTGAATTGCTACTATCTTAGCCATGTTAACTGCATGCGAAATTCAGCGCATATGACGAGGTAGTGCCCTGTTCACACCCTCTGTAGTTCCCATTACATGCTCCAAATATCCTGTAAGCGTACATCTACTCGTGTAACAGTGATACTACTGATGGCAAGGCACGCGAGTAGTATGTTGTTCGTGGAATTTTGCTTTGCGTCTTTTGAAAACGTGAGATCTGTTGCGGAATTCGTGGGGTCACTTTGTAACATTTGCTTGGATTTGACCGAGGAATGATTGGAGTCAACGAATCTCCAGGACAGTTCAAGAAGATGCGTTCGGGATAAGATGGTGTCCAGTTTTTGTAAGTAAAATGCAAATTGGAGTTTTGCTTCCCTGTCCAATGGTCTGTAACCGGTCAGTTGGCATTTCCTAATAAATAACTCCGCAGCGAAGGCTTTCTTCCTTTCACTCGCAGTTTACGGGGAAGAATATCGGCGGACCTCTATGAAGTGTCCGCTGTGGAATACATATTAAACCATCATGTGAATCATTCAAACTGTAAGTAACCTGGTGGAGAATGAAGACATTACAGTAGTCCCGAAAACTTATCGCTCATTGACGCAAGAGTACATGACTCGATCTGTGGCAATGAAAGATATGGACGACAAATCCCCCGAGAGCTGGGCAGTCGCTTACGACTGGTTACTAAACACAGCTCTTTCAAATACCAAACGAGGTGAATCGCTCACTTGGCTTGGTTCCCTAAAACTCTTGAAAAATTCACTCATCTGAAGATACCGAACTGGTGTTTCGTTGTTCTAGGCTCAGTTACCTCAAATTCGGTTTAAATAACTCAGCCCCTTTGCGAATTTGACACCTGAAAGCCCCTATATAGAAAAGGTCTCGTGAATTGGACACAGTGCCTGGTTTGTCGTTAAGTACCTGGGCAGCGCACAACACATATCGCTCGCTAGCTGACAATCCAGTGATCCAGCAATGTTTGTTTGTAGGGTGAGAAGAGATTAGGGAGGAACATCGGTGGACAATGAACTGTGCTGGCTTCCCAAGCTTGGGAAGATAGTTAGATTTAGGTGACCCGTGAGGCAGGAGCATTCGGCTTTCCTTTGTGGAATTTGCCTAGTCTGACCTGCGCGGCTGCTTGGAACTGAGCCAACCCGAAGGTGCTAGGAATAGTTAAGAGATGCCTCACTTCTGACGATGTGGGGCATAGCAGGTATGCTTGGAGTCAGATTTTGAGCTCAAGGTAATGTTTAGTTGTTTTTTGATCATATGAGGTGGCTCACATGCGGCGACTGCGGTAATCGAGATGTGCGGTTTCTAATTCGTCCTTCATTGGCGGGAGGTAGTATCAGTCCTTCCGTGCTGCTCGCCTGGAACAACCACCTTAACACCTTCCAGGCTCTATGGCTGAAGACAACACAGGTTTGCATAAGGCCATCTCTTAATCCGATTGCCCCTAGCACAGGATCTCGTTGCTGTCGATCGTGGCGTTTCCGGGTCGGTTGAAACTTATAGAACGAAGTTTCAGCCAACGTAGCCCGCAAGGTGATCACAGCCTCCAAGCCCGACTTCAAATAGGGATGTTGTAAGATAGAAACCTGATACGAGAGATTAGATTGCACCAGCGTCTGTAATTCAAAACGGAAGAAAAACGTGACCTGACTGCCTAGGATCAATACAAGGAAGCAAAAAGTTTGAGGCCTGCCAGATTCTCCGGTCACCAGATCAGTAGCAAACACCTAACCTCACCATAATGATAATGATAGTGCTTGGGCGACCTACGTTTACTACTCTTCAGTGAGCTCAAACTAGAGCTCTATACACGTGTCTATAATTTTCTACGTAAGTTGAAAGAAAACACCGCACCGAGAAGGTTGTCAAAACTGATTACAGCTTGAAAACACCAACCATCAGAAAAGGTATAGAAGTGCTGTTGGTTTAATGGCAGACGTCCGGAAGTGATATTAAAATATCACAAACGGATAACGTCGCCTGCGTTCGTTCAAGCAAGTGTAGTGACGTAAAGTTTCAGACTGACTGAAAACTTTTCAACAAACGTCATGCCTGTGATATTGTGTTCAATCATCGCGCACCCACATCCACGAAATCCATACATCACGAAACACAAAATACATCCTGCCTTTGGAGATTTGGCATTCACTGCATAACCGCGATTGACAATCGAGCTTCCTAAACTGTCTGCGAGCGGTTAAACGCTGAATATTCTAGTGTTCTGTGTGTGAGATTCACCTTGCTGGTAGTCCGTTCATACTTTGCCCGGAGACTCACCTGTAACGCAGCTGAATCTCTCGCCAGTCATGTTTTCAATAACTAGGCCACCTTATGCTTCAGTTGGCGCAATCTTCGAGTTATCGCGAAATATTTTATAGAGTTAACGCACTACTCATATGTTTCCAGCAACCTCGTGAATTGCGCATTACGTCAACATCATATTTTGCGAATAATCCGTCGCATTCAGCTTCCGCAGTCAACCTACACCCAATCCCAAAACAACTTTTACGTCGAGAAACTGATGGAACTGGTCAAATTCAAATCTATTCATGATCACTAACACGTTCTCGGTGCAAATCGCAATCCTCACGCGCTACAAGTATTTGCATAAACGACAACACGTGAGGCATTTGTGAATGACAATGAGAGTCAAACTGTTTCATCGCACTTGTTCCGGTCCACAAGAAGACGATTTCGTTCACAAGGTCACGCCAGTTGCAAGAAGAGTTGCTGGTCACATGCTGGGGGGAAACGAGCTCATAGTCTTCCATTCAAGTTAGCTGTAATTCAGTCCGAACCATCTCCATGGCTTACCTTCAAACTCAGGCCAAGGTGGACTTTGCTAAATGCAAAGACAACGAACCGAAACTTGTAGAATTTGATCCCAGGTGACTTACGTGGACGAGGTGAAAAGTATAGTTGATATTTTTGGCGCTTCTGAAAGTGTCTTGCGAATTGTTGCCAGTCGAAAGTCCGCAACACAAGATGGGACAGCTGTCTAGACAGGAATCCCAATTGATTCACGCCTACAATTTAACGCGATCTAATCAGGTGCATCCCCGCATTGAAGAAGAAACTGTACTAGTGGCATAACCCCAGAAGTGGAGTTATGCCAGATGTCCGGAAAACAGCGATTTTGAACCATAATTTTAGGAGTGCAGGAGCGGAGGTGTTATGTGTCCACCAAATAGACGTGGATCTCTCAGCCTAACAAGCATTACATGTACACACAAAAAGAGCCACCCTACATTACATGCGTCCAGACAGCGCGGTCAGTTCAGCTAACGAAGCAGTCATGGATCATGAGCGTCTCACTCCCTTTGCACAGTCTAAAGGAAGCGTACGCGTACGTTTAGTCTCATGTACTTCAAAGTTTGTTATTAGAACCGTTCATGTCAAGGCCGTGACATCCCCTGAATGGGTGTGCACGATGCGAAACGCTGATCAGAGAACTGGAGCTTGCGGAGTGAACCACCTGAAAAGTGCTGATAGCTTTCTGCGGTGACTGGGGAAGCGACATCCACATTCTCAAATACCACCATGCAATTAGTGTCAAAGAAAGAATGGGCGTTTATGCCTCAGTAACACTTCCGTACACAGCTCATCACGACCCAGCTGCACTGAATGCCTCCAGAATCTTAAATTGATAAGAAATTCATCTCACTTGATAACAATATCGGTGTTTTGGCTCATGGGGCGAGATGCCAGCCAATTGGATACTTCGGGCCGTTTTAGAAAATGCACTTGTTGGCAACAGTCATAATCAAGATAACAAAGATGGTGGGTGGAATGAAAAACATCCCCCATAGTCAACTTCACGAATAAAAGTTCTCCTTGAAGGGACATATACAGCTGGCTGGGACTTGGGTGTAAAATGTGGGTGGTGGAGGATCTCACAAGCCGATTAGAACTGTTAGACTATAGGCATTTTGCGTTCAGAAAACAGTAGGAACGGATGAATGAAGGTAGTAGATACTGTTTGGAGAACTGGTTAGTCAATAATCACGCAGTAAGTAGGAGCAGAACCACAGACACTCAACCGACGGGGCTTTGAATAAGGGCAGTCAGACAGTTTAAGGGGGCCGCATTCGGAAGTAACGTCGCAGAAGTCAGACAGTAATGAAATCTGTTTACAGTTATCAGTTGACAGCGTGACGGAGCATGTGTCAAGTTGAAGTGTGTGCAAAGGCTCGTTTAACACGAATCTCAACAAGCACCATTAGGTGAGGTGTAGTGCGAACGTTACTGAAAAATAGAACCTCATGCGAATGTGAGTTAGTGCAATACATAACGCCTTCACCGGCTATCTCCAGGGGATTCGGATACGATTCACGGCCGACCCAGTTCTTCGTCGGAGAAGACATTCAAAAGTGGACAGAGTTGACACGAAATAACAAGTAAGGATGGATTGGCAACATGATCTGGATACAACTGTCTAGAGGCCAGGCTGGAGTTAAACTCAGGGCATGCGCAGCAAGAGAGCAAAACGGCGTTATAACAAACAGATTTAAGTCATGCTACTCATCAGTAGTCAGACAAGCGAATGCCGATTGTCGCTGATTCACAGATCAGCGGAAATTAGTTCTCAGTTTCTGCATTCATGATTAAGTGAAAATGAGGCTCACAAAATATGTCTTAGTCGCGATAGCGGACTGCAGAGCATATATTTCAGGTGATGGCGCCTACCATGATATGCAACCCTGAAACCAACGAGGACAATGACAGTGTAACCGAAGGGTATTTTCGTACGACTTCCACACAACTGAAGAGGAAGAAGTTTCTGGTGGAAACAAAGGGGGATTAGGGAAATTTTTGCAAAAAAGCAGTAGCCGGATGACTATCCTCTGAAATAGATGGCGGCACTCCGCTAACAGTATGACGCAACGTCGTTTGTGAAACACATTCAACACAGGTCCATGGGTGAACAAAACTGTGGCAACTACAACCACTGTACGACGAGTACGCGTTTATTACAGCTGATGATGATGATGATGATGATGATGATGATGATGATGATGATGATGATGATGATGATGATGATGATGATGATGATGATGATGACAGGTCCATCACAAAACGACAACAACTCAGGTCCTCCATTCTGAACTTTCGGATGAAAATGCTGGAGAGAGAACCTGCACTGCGGAGTTTCGAACCGGAGGCCCAATCAGGCGACAATAACGTATATTCGGCATGGATGCGTGACTATCAAGCAATGCCATCCACATACGCTGAGTGTGCCACTCTTCAAACGAATGCGAATTCTACATGCAAGTGCATCTGCTTACTTGTGCCACTCTTCAAACGAATGCGAATTCTACATGCAAGTGCATGCTGCTTACTTTTTAGTGAAGTGATCGGACCAAAATGAATGAATGAAATAAATCCACGACTAAATTCACTTTGTAAGTAACTTAGTTAGCTCACTAGAATCGAATGCGCTACAAGAAGCGTGGGATTTGAAAGCAAAAACACCAAAATTATTCCTTTTCAAAGAACAGTAACCTGATTGACGGTTCATTGGCCAGCTTCAAAGGGGAGGTAGCAAGACTTTGATATTTGGCCTGGGACATTACTCATCTCTTGTGGGTTAGTAGAATGATGTTACCCTCTGAATCCACCTATCATGTTGGCTTTTCCTAACCCTTCTTAGCCTGATATCTGCTGCGCTACGGGTTGCGCTTGGCAGTGAATTGGCTAGAAGTATACCTTCTATTAAAAGCCGAGTTACTCTGGGAGCAACCCTTGACAAGTTTCCATAAAGATCCAACAATAATCCTGTTCATTCCCCAGGGTTCCCGTTGGTCCAGAAGCTGCCGTGACCAGAATGTACGTTGGGGTTCTCAGTGCTTCTCCAAAGTCATAAAAAGTATCTTCATTTATTGATTGTATTTACCGGAATGTCAGCAAACTACATGACGCTTTCGGCCAAGGCATCTGCACAGGCGGCTTTGACGATCAGTCTTTTCGATCAGAAGTCAGCAATATTTCGAAGACCTTATTACTTAAGTCTGGTTCATGGCGAATCCAGGTTCCTGGATCAGACGCTTCTCACTAGTTTTATCTCAGCCAATTGGTGAACGACTGTGGTACTAACTATATTACAGTTGTTGTAGGTGGCCGCTCTGACAATGCACACAGTTCCTGGAATCCTCAAAGCTTACGGTGACTCGTACAAAGATACCCGCTTGGACTTAACCATAGCAGTTGTTTATGCCCACCATCTGTATGGGACTGAGCAGTGGAGCAGAAGTTCTTTGAACAACTGCATCACGTGATTGACAAGTACTCAAAGTGAAATCTGTTGACGAGATGACAAAATATGTGCCATTTACTCGGCATCTGGGGTTGGTTCAGTGCCAGGAAATCGGTCAAGGCTTATAAACTTCATTTCCCCAATCAGCTAATTGTTATTGAAACATAGTTTCTGCCTTTTTACACAAATGTTCAAGCTAGGATTAAACTCCACCTAGCTAACGAAACAACCAAAATCTATCAACACGGCCACTCAGCCTTTCAGAGAACTAACAGACACGTTCCGACGCACCAGCCACCAGATTTGATGCCAGCAGCTCTGAAATTTCAGCTGAGCAGTTAGTTCGGAGAAGCACTCAGTGGATAGTTTCGAAAGCCGTTAGATAAAAACCCGTTTTGGACCAGTTCTAATACGTTCTTCAAAGACACGTCAAGGACTGTATCCCTGGGGCGACAGTTTTCTTATCCAAGAAGGTAGACCGTTCCACCAAAATGAATAAATTTCACACAGTGCGGTGGTGTCATTAGAAAAACTGAGAGAAATTCCAGCTCATACCGGACAGGCTGCAACGCTGAGAAGCAAATTTCTGACTTAAAATAAGGTGTAAGCCAAAGTTTTCGAAAAAGTTTGGTGATTTATTGCTTGGTAACGTTTCGCTTTTGACACAAAAGCTTCTTCAGGCCAAGTGACTAGGCTCCGAGGTTGGTCGAGATTCAATAAGGCGAAAGGAGAACCGATCAGCTAAGTCAAGCTAAATCTCTGTTGGGTGTCGGCCGAGGGATTTTAGTGTGTTAGAGTGGTTGAACAGGTGTTGGGTCGGTGGGGAAACCTACATGTGTTTGGGTCCAGCCTAGGGTCTAGTTCTTCTGGTTCAGCGGACACTTTTGAGTCAAAATATGGCTTTGAAGAGTCGTCGGAAAGCCGCTATGTGGGACACAAGCGGAATCCCTTAACTAACATGACGACGGGATAAGCACATGGGCGGAATACTTCAAACAGCTTTTAGACCACCAACAAACAAAAACAACGCTGCTGGCGCGACCTTGTCCGGCCAAGCGGTAGAATGTCCCGTCAGGAGGGATTTAATACATCATTACTAAAAATAGTACTGTAGATGAGTGGATCGAATCAAGAACCTGGGTAGGGAACAAGTACACTGAAATTTTTCAAGCCGGTATTTAAGATGGTATTTCTCATTGTATATTGTCGTTTTTCTCGTGTGATTCTGTGCTCCAGATGAAGAAACTTTCGGATTTTTCAAGCCGCACTGAATTGCTTCATTTCCAGGGCATATCAATTCCATCAGATTTCTTTATTAGCATGAAGGTCGAGCCTAGGCACATACCCAGTATCCTTCTGGTAGGATGGCGGTCGGGGTCGAAGGAGGTACAACGTCTCAAATTGAGCTTTCCAAATTCCAGGCGATCACTGATAAACCACGCATACTGGGTTTCCAACCCCATGAA
Source organism: Opisthorchis viverrini (assembly GCF_000715545.1). Taxonomy (NCBI): domain Eukaryota; kingdom Metazoa; phylum Platyhelminthes; class Trematoda; order Opisthorchiida; family Opisthorchiidae; genus Opisthorchis; species Opisthorchis viverrini. The sequence continues at coordinate 159,177 of NW_008752141.1, read as the reverse complement.
TGGCAGTGCCTTTGTCGCGCTGCCTACGACTCAAGTGTCCTCAACAGAGGCCTCCCTATTGGCCGATTTGATAAGACTGTCTGACCCGTGGTTCAGGAAATTTTCCGACAGCAAAATGAAGTTTTTCTTAGTTGTCACCGGCAGATGTCTTCGAAAAGTCTTGCCGAATGAGGGCAGGACGTGAGCTGACGTGTTTGGTCCAAGAAGATCGATGAGCAGCAATAGAACAAGGCCATCAGTTACCAGTGACTATTTGGTCGAATTTGTTACATGGAGACTTCAGGTATCACAACGATGTCCAGTACCTTTGAAAAAATAGAACCTTTAGAAACGACTGGCCGTCAGTACCAACCCGGATACTATTTGGTCGAATTTGTTACATGGAGACTTCAGGTATCACAACGATGTCCAGTACCTTTGAAAAAATAGAACCTTTAGAAACGACTGGCCGTCAGTACCAACCCGGATAAGGTCCTGGTCTCATTTGCTGTTTTTTTTCTAATTTTGAATGAATAGGCTACCAAATTAGGTGGGGAATCCACATTTTGCCTCTTGTCTGTTCCGTTATTTCTTGGCAAACTGTTATGGGAGAGTTATCATGTCCATCAAACTGTCTCCGCTCCTACTGTGCTCCTGCTTAGTGGGTAGCTTCGTGGGAAGAAATCAGAGAGAAAAATGGGAGGAAAGATAGAGGACGATAACTCCACACAAGGAATGGACTTGCGGATGTTGACACCTCAGCCTGACAGCTAAGATTTGATAAATACGGATCAAGACCTGTATTCTATTAAAGTTATCTTTGAAGAAATAGTCCCCATGAATCCGTGAGGAAATAAGCCCGAGTTTCCCTTTATTGTAATTCGACATTTCAAATATACTCAACTCCTAAGCAGGGACGGGGGCGAGATGGAGAGTGAGATGGCTAGAGCGCGAATTTACTGACCGGAAGGTCCGTGGTTCGAATCCGACCTCTGCCCCTGCCTAGGTTTGGGAAACCTGGCAGTATCCCAGCCCTCGTGTCTCCTTCGGGTGGCATGGCAGCTAGGCACCGAAAAAGTGCTACAGCTGAGCAATTAAGCAGGGACCGAAAGTCACCCATATTGTTCCGCTTCATAGTACTGTTGACCATACACCATACAACTTAGACCTTGTTGACCAGGCCTGAATCCACTCCTTGATTCCTAACCCAATGAGTAGTTTTTATACAGTGAGGTGAGTAACGCTTGACTACAGTGGATTTGAATTACTCCCCAAGCTGCTCTGCGCTACTCAGATCGCACCACCAATGATGACAATATTGTATACAGTAAAAATATAAATTGTTCAGCTGTAGCACCCTTTCGGTGCATAACTGCCATGCTACACGAGGGCTGAGGTATTGTCAGGTTGCTCAAGCCTAGACAGGGGAAGTCAAGAGGCAAAAGTCGCTTTCGACTCATGGACCTTTCGGTCAGTAAATTCGTGCTCTAACCACTGAACCATCTCTTCTCATACAGTAACTGTTGGTTAAAGGGGGACAGGACGGTGCAACACACTGTTCAAATTGCTCGATTCCTGGATAATGATAGCTGTTTTGCCCCGGTGTTAGCTTATCATCCTTGGCAGCAAGCTCATTCAGGGTGACGAGGGCTAATGAACATTATAAAATGTGACCAATACATTTGAATCTCAGATGGTCGAAATTTTTTTATATATTTACAGCGTTCGGCTGAGACGAAATAAAGCAAATAATACTCTCACGAAAGCATACTATTGGGGTTTCACCACCTGTTTTTTGAAGTTTTCCACCCCAGCGTAACGTCAGATTTAACGGTGAAGATCCAAACTGTTAGCTCATGCATGACAGTACCGGTTGTGACAAGGATTTAGAGCAGAGTCTTCCCGAAATGTGTCGCCAGACATGCAGCTGAGGATGTATCCAAAGCGACCAGATGCAGTCGCGTCAGTTTAGTTGATGTAAACGAGCTACGTGGGAGCCTAGGTCTCTTGACCCGTTGACCCGGAGGAAGCAGCAGTGTGAAAAATTCCAAAAACTTCATATCACTCAGTGAGAGAAGCAGAATGTTTCTGTAGTCATTTCTTCGAAGTGAAAAATTGCGTCAGACACAGGGTCAACCGAGTGTACTGTCTGAGATCCCGTAATGCAGCCAGGCTTATCTGAAAATACTCAAAACGAGTGCGCAAGCGTTGACTAAAACTATACTCGGTTAATTACTGCAGTTCATCAGGAACACTTACACAACAATTTCGAAACTCACTGTCGAAGTCTTACGTCTATGGAATTTCTGGTCTGGTCATAGGGTATGTTTATGGCAAGCTGCCCATGTTTGAATCGGCTTTGTATACTGCAGCACAAGCCAAACTACTTATGACGTTTAGAGTAGTGGGCAACCCGAAAGTTTTATTTGTCTGGTTGTTTGCAGTCATACCCGTTTACTCTGTAAACTACAAGAAAGTTGTGCTAATATCTGATACATCAAGTGGCAGCTATTTGGACGTAGCATTTTCATCATGGCTCGCCTGTTTAACACGGCTGAATATTGGCAAATCGGCCTAAGAATACCTGTTAGAATGTGTCCTCCGTTTCATCGTTTCCTAACTCACATCCATAAACCCATCTTAGTTTAAGCACTATAAAATTTATGACTAGATGCAAAGCTAGTGTCATCTCACTTTCTATTGTGGTAAAGTTTTCACGCTCACACACGTCTGGACAGGGTACTATCAGTGTAAATTCGGAGACTACTGATGAGGCGTGGGAGTAGTATGTGGTTATTCCGTAACTCCACATCGCATCCTATGGAAGCTGGGATTTAATACGGAACCTGTGTAACTATTTTGCAGCATTCGTTTGCAATTGCTTGACAGTCAATCAATATCCACAAAAGTTCAAGAAAACACGTGAGGATTTTCAGTTTTTTAAATTAAGGCGCAAATGAGAGCTTTACTTTCTTGTCCAATAGATTGTAACGGTTTAGTTGGTGTTTGCTACCGAACGACGCCTCGGTGAAGGGCCTTCCTCTCCGTTACAGTAACTTGCCCTATTGCCATTTCAAGGTTATCGGCGATATTCCAAAAGCAACATGTGTTCAACTATGGCAAACTCTCAAACGGCTGAAGCCTGTTTGGAGGTGGTTTGGAGTGGATTCATAAACTGTTGACAAAATAGTTTCGAACACGCAAAGAAGTCGTGAAACGTGCAAAGTTTCAAAGCCAATTTCACAGACGAATCACCACACCCGGTGTTTTATTGGAATTCTTATCCAAGGATACAACAGGTTTTGTAACAGGTTGGACTAAGAGGCTGAAACTACGCAATAAATGATTCATGATCACAGCAGCGATATTACAGAATAACTTGACTGCTTTAGTGGCTAGATCAATGTCTGACCAGTGTCGTCTCTGTCGTAAACATGCTATTTCAAGCCGGGTAAAAACGATGCGCGTTCCGCCGCAGTCTGGACAAATCTGCTGAACTTCAGACTCACATCATCACGTCGGTCGCTTGATAATTTACGCAAAATTCTCAGTGATGACAGCTACCTAGATTTTGTTCGTTTTAGGCACGGTAATGAGCAAATTGTATCAAGAGGGGTGAGCAGCTCTACCCTACTCGAAATTTTATCTCACTTCTGATCACAGCAAATAACTTCACGATATTTTTAGTAGTAGTCCTGCGCTAGATGAAAAAAGCGAATCGCGTCACTTGTCTCTGAGACTGCGTTTCCAGCGGAAAAAGTGTTGTTTCATTATCAGATTGAATGATTTTCGAGCACAAAGCAAGAACAAGGCCAATCTGTGTCATCTACGTTCACAACCCGCTTCTCAGACTAAGACGGACGTTCCACATCGGGATTTCTACGGTGTGCCTCGATCAAAATTTTCTCCCGTGCCCTCCAAATAAGATCGACCAAGGCAAAAAACTTTCCTTGTCTTGTACTGCCATACGTGTAACACAATAATGGGTGCATACCATACAACAAAATCCAGATATCTTGTTACTTGTTACCAGCGCGTGAACAGTAAAGCACTGAGGGTGCAGTGTCCCGTGACGCCCGCGTATTATTCTTTTACTACTGATAACTACAGAGTAGCGCGATTGTGATGTGGAATAACATAGTCAATTTGTGATGCACCTCGAAGTGGAGTCCCCAGCCGGATGCCCCATCAGAAATGAAAAATACTACGGGGAAGAGAGCTATTATGATTGCAAATCTAGGCATGAATGTCTCCAAAACTTGCGGTTGAAAGTTGTAGGGGACGACAGAAGATTTTCAGTGTCTCCGTAATGCCCTACTCACAAGGTTGCTGAAAAGCCTCAGGCAGTCCAACATCGGTTTCGCTCATCAGATGGGCGCAATCCCCGAGTTTCCGCCAAACTTATGTTCTACTTGGAACCAAATTGCATGAAAATAGCGAAATACACTTGTTTAAAAACTATTTTGGTTCTGCAAGAGACTCACCTGGAACCTAGCTGGATCCCTCGTTTGTGATGTTTCCAGGCAACTGAATGTGCTGCACCAGGCCGCCTCATCATCCGCTACGATATTCAGGATATCACGATACGTGTATATTCGTAATGCACTACACATAAGGTTGCTTAAAACGCTTCGACGACCCACGACGGGTTTCCCCCTTCTTGGGGCTCATCAGGTAGGCGCAGTCCCCGAGTCCCCCACAATACTTTTCTGCGGAAAACAGCTTATGTATCAGTTGCGTGTAACTTTTCGGCTCTAAAGTACAACGCCCCGGTCCTCAAACAGAATAGTCAAGGAACTGTGCAGATGTTACGAGCTGGTATTCCTGGAAATATCGCAAACGAGAGATTTAGCTGGGTTACAGATGAGTCTCTCGTAAAACCAAATTTGTTTGCAAATGAGTGTATTTCGCTCATTTCAGGGTCTTCTAGTCTAACTCTTGTTCGGGGTCAGGCATTACAAACCTTATTTCGACCGGTTTTTCAGAGAATATAGATCTTTGTCCGAAATTCTCGTTCATTCTTCCCAACAGTGTCATATGGTCGCGATTTTTGAGCTTACAGGCGAACCATACTGTAAACCTATTACTCTTTATTGGTGGATTAAAAGGGTTGTAGTGTTGTTGCTCTGCGTCTGTGCGACCAAACATTTCAGCAACTAACCTTTTCAAAAGCTGAACTCACCTGTACAGTCCGGCAATCTAATGTCGGGTTCTTCCAGCTACCTCGCTACATGCTACACAGCTAAATCCAACAACAATCCATGGTATTTTTTCATGCAAGTATACCCTGACATAATAAGGGAAACGGCAGCAACTAATCAGTTCGAGAGCACTCACCGCGTTTTCTAAGTTCCAATACCCCCCCAACAAGTGTTTTAACCGCCTTTTGTTTCCAAGAACTTGATGTCTGCCTATTTATTGGCTAAGTATACTTGTCAAGCCAAGCTACACCCGAAGAAATGGTGCATATACCGCGATTGCACGTCAGCCGTATTTAGGGTAAAAAACGTTTCGCCTGACGGTCAGTAATTAACCTGGGTCAGTTTGCCTAGTTACTAAACAGCCCTCCTTGATGGAGGGATTGATCTCTGGGGGTAGGGTAGAATGTTGCGCAAGGCAGTTTACATCGTAGAGTGTTTTTTTCCTGACGCCAACGTGTCCAGAGTATGGACGGATGCCTGAATGAGATGTACAACAAAGGAGGAAAATGTTACTCACTCTTGAACGAACTGTTCTCATTCCTAAATCCCGCCATTGTTTTGACCTTGAACTTTCACAATATATTCTAGTGCGGTAAAATTAAGTCGAAGCATTTGCCTTTAGACAGTAAACAGTGACGAAGTTTGGAGGACCTAAGCTGTCCTACAGAAACATCTATTTTGTGTTATTCTACGAAGATTTCATCCTGTCAGTGAAGCCAATCTATGCTGAAAAGCCGAGAAGGAGTGTACAGCTGTCTCAACCTTGTTGGAAATCATCGATAGTAAGCATCTCCGGCAGACATCTAACCCCCGTCCATTGGATGAACATGGTTGGCTGATTAGCAATGTGAATACTTCTCACTTAGACAAGGCATAGCGTCACTCGTCCTTCAATAATGGAAATCGCAACACGGGGTAACGTATTGACTGGCTCCTCGAGTGACAACTTCTCAGAAGGAAGTTTCGTGGAAGTCTTCCGAAAAAACCACGTTCAGCTCTTATCAGAGCACTGCTGGCCCTTCCGAATTCTGTGGTTAATAAACATGAAGAATGGCTGTCACAATACGTTCTTGTCACATGAACCGAAACAAACCTTCCAGAGATATGTCTGCAGCTGCTGACAACTTACTTGGTGACTTACGTTTGGAAATAACTTTGTGAAAGTAAAGTAACTATTTTATCGACATCATGCAACAATAGGTATATGACTGTGGAAGACCATTTCACAGCCCAACGGTGGTTCCATCTTCTTTCAGGACATCATATTGACAAATTATCAGAGTTTCCATCCACATTATGGCACAATGGACTGTTTTCCACGGAGGACTCAGTTGAATCTCACCTGAACCTCTTATTCGTTCAGTACATTCCGTTGGAGATCGAAGTATTGATCTGGGGTTCAAGTGAGTCAGCAGTTAAAACCAACCTAGGCAAACTATTCCCCAGGTAAGATCGAGATTATCTTGTCTCTTGAAAATATGGTTACTCATAAGGGTACTGAAAGTCATTCGACAGCTCACGATCGGTCTTCTCTTCTTCGAGCTCATCAAAGACCCAGCGGAACCTTCCATTACAACCAATCTGTTGTGGGAATTATTATTCTTCAAACTTCTTACAAGTTGGCTACAAGCAGAACGTAAGGCTGTCGGAAACTCGTGAACAATGCCTACTTGGTAAGCCCAAAGAGGGGGAAAAAACTGGTTGTTGACTATCGAAGAAATTTCAGTAAGCTTATGAGTAAGTTCCTTCGAAGAAATATACTCTAGAAGTATCCCAACCAGTTTAGTATCAATAAAATGGCTCACAGCAACTCACGGCCGAAAACGTCTGGTCCGCTCCGCCAGGTCCCTTCTACCCAAGCTTCAAGGTCTGTCTATGGACTTGTCTTTAATCCACATCTGTAAGAGATACGGTCGGACTGATGAATTTCGAAAAAAAGGGGTTGAAATCCCATGCTCGGCATGTCTTGGAGTAAGACCCCGGCAGACACTAGGTTGTATATCTTGAAAACCCAGTAACCTTCAGTGGGGGGCAGGGTGTTCTCAGTCTGTGTAACTGCACTCTCATTGTCATACCAACTCCAGTTCACTTTACTAGGTTTATCGGAAAGATTTTTAGTGAAACTGCTGAGACGAACCAGATAGCTGCCACTGTGCAACACATTTCATTATATCTAATTTTTATATAATCTTTATAATCTTTATATTATATCTAATCATTATATCTAATCTTATCCAAGTTCTAGGGAGTGGTTACAAGCCGCTAAAAGGTACGCAATATTTCACAAACGGGTACTGTTAAGGTGAAGCGAGGATTGTCTTTATTGTATAAGGATCCAGTATCTTGACTAAAATGCTCGCCTAAACGGGTCACACTGGACACGAGACACTCTTTCTGTGTTTCAAGATCCCCAGCTCTTTTGACGTTCCCCGGGGTTCTCGCAAAGTGCTTTGTAGTCCTTTATAGATTACCCTGGATATGTAGGAGCATCTAGAAACATTGTAAAAAAAAGTGCTTTTATTATTTTGCTGTCTCTCCAGAGAATGCTTGCATGGCACACTGATCACCGTCTTCCTATCACAGATATGCAGTTAGCCAGCGTACATAAGGCTCGATCATCGAATCGTTTAGGTTATCTGCAGGTCCGAGGCGGGGTTTCAGAGCCCTTAGCTAAATTGAAGCGACGAATGCTGTTCAGATTAAGTCCTGGGGACCCAAATATGGCGCTGCTAGTATGACAGAAAATGTTGGTGGAATGTACATCAGGGCTGTGAGTTCAACCTGCTCTCCCTCTCTCCTGCCCTGTCAATTTGCTAAAAGGGATGGCTAAAAGGCTTTGAGGACAGATAAACAGAACAGTATCCTGGAAATGACGATGTGCTTGTCCCCAGTTTGGATTCAAACGTCACCTAGGTGCGATGGGGGTGGGTGAAAACACTAACAGGGAGTACTAACGCGAGACCCAACCAAATCCCAGATGGATCCCTTATTCATGGTATTATTCAGCTGAATGTGCTGCAATGAAGCAGTCTCATATTTTAGTTGGCACGATATTCGATGTGGAAAGTACTACCCACAAAATTTCTGAAACAATAGGACAGCTCACAACAGACTCCGTCCTTACTAGGGCTCATCCGGTAAGCGCAGTCTCCGAGTTTCCGTCAAATTCACGTTCCACTTGAACCCTAATGGCATGCGATTCGCGAGCGGCCTTCATTTAAAAATTAAGTTTGTGATAACATTGAAAGCAGTCGGATCCCACACACGCATGCAAGCACGCACGAGAGAAGCCCAAGAGAGGTCATCTGACTTAAGCAGCCAGGTTTGCTTCATGAAATGATTCCCCACTGACATCCTACTTCTTGTTCGCCAAATTACCGTTTATCCCCTAATTTTAGATATCCAAATGGCGAAATCCTTTATCATTGACAGTATTCGGTAAACTGATCTTTCAGGCACCATCTTTACTGCATCTCTGAGTTCTTCATCTGAAAATCGTCACCCAGTGCGTATTTGCACTCTTGAATATACTACTGTGTTCAGGAGCTGTTCACAACCTTGTCAAAAGATCCAGGTAGGAATTGCTGACCCTGTTCTCACCTGGTATTTGTCATGTGGTCATTGCTGAACACACAAATGACCTGTCATGAAATCTGGTGAAATAACAATGCGTTCAAACACGATTTGTCAACTATCACCTGAGATCCGTGACACAACCTGCAAGGGAAGCTTCCTGCTTGATGTTTCCCTCAATCGTCATCAAAAGTAATGCCCTGTGTTTGAAATTGCAATGCGTTGGAATGTTTCTGAGCGATCCCACGTATGTAACCGGGCACGCTGGACAATAAAAAAAACTTGGTCTGTAAACACTGCGCTGCTCGACTTTGAGTAGGACACCGGAACCTACCTTAATTCATGCCTACGTGTGAATTTTATCTAACGCTTATGGCTAATGGCCACAGCCTCAGCCAATCAAATGCACCAAGTCAATCGATCGACCAAGCCAGTCAGCTGTTTCGTGTCACTTTGATTGGTCAGCGTCGTCACGCTCTCTTAGGTTTCACAAAGCCGGTTAATCAGACGGAAACTGGCGTGTAACGAATCCGGCCGAGGATGAAGCGAATGGCGAAATGAAGATGCGTTGCTTGTGGCTCATCTGGTCACTGCTCACGTGGTTGGCAGCCATTCTGTGCACCATTGGGTGTCTGTTACCCTACTGGTTGAAAGGATATGTCCATTTCTTGAGGCCAACTACTGCTGCAGGGTTAACTTCATCGCTGGATTTGCACACTCCGGAATCCCTGGGCCAGACCCCTGTATGGAAACCAGATACAAACAGATTGGATACAAAAGCTGGGATTCCTACGGATTTAGGACTTTTTCGACGTTGTGGCTATCCTGTCTATGCTAACAGAACAGCCAGTGATTCTACCGCAATCACAAAAGGACAGGCGCAGCCCGTTGTGTGGCATTCTGGCTGTGGTCATTACTCACAGCTTACCAGCGGACCTCATATTGCTTGGCACATTGCATTTTTGATGTTGGTTTCTGCTTGTGGTTTGCTCTTTTTCGCAACATTTTTCCTATTCATCTTGGGATTCGCTCTCTACCTCATCTCCATCCGGACCATACATCGTTCGTGTCAGATAATGTTGTTGGTGGCTGGTAAGTTAATTGGATTCAGAGGAACCTTTGTGAATTTGTATTATGTTCTAGTGTTTCACACTTTTTTGGCCGCTGTCAGCGTTTCTTTTCTGCTAACATCGAGAAAAAGTACCGTGTGAGTGTATGGATAGCTGCGCTGTCTTCCGAATACTCTCTTCATGAACAGGTAGTAGCTTCGCGAAGAGTTTCGAAGAGTCACTACGACTCGCGGTTTCGATCCTCCCGGCTTATATCCGGTAGGGTGGTTCCTGTTTTGCTCTTCCCAGTGCGACTTGCACAAGAGTGATTGGTTGTCCAGTTTGACCTTTGTCCCATCCAGTGTGCCCACATAGCTTTTAGTGGATCTTGCCTAAGGCTAACGGATAACCCACACTTACCCATGCCACCACCATTTTAATTGCTCGGTTTATTTCTACGTAATACTCCAATTTATAACCGGAACATCAATGAAGAGAACATGCATGATCGGCATCAACCTCTCACTCCGAAAAGGACAATCAGTCCTTTTGAAGAGAACAGTGTTTCCGAGAAATACACTCATTTGCGAATCAATTTGGTTTTCACGGGAGACTCAATTGAATCTCTCGTTTATGATGTCCTCCAACTGAATGTGTTACACACAGGCCGCCTCATGATTCAGTTGGCACGATATTCGAGATATCGCAGTATATTTTCATAAAGGAAACTACTCACAAGGTTGCTGGGAACTCTTCGACAGCCCACGAGAGATTCAGTTGAGTTTCTCGTGAAAACAAAATTGATTTGCAAATGAGTGTATTTCTCGGAAAGAGTCCAAGTTGGGTTCAAGTAGAACATAAGGTTGATGGAAACTCGGGGACTGCGCCTAGACAGAAGAAGTCGAGAGACAGGTCGGGTTCGAACCACGGACCTTCCGGGCCGTAAATCCACACTCTAACCAATGAGCGATCTTGCCATCTCAGTCTCCCACCAAGTCCATATTAACCTCCAACTAAGTACATTTCACGGATAAGGACTAATTGGTTAGTTCATGTTCACTTCTCGAATATCGTACCAACTGAAACCTGAGGCGGGCTGGTGCAAACTTAAAAACACCATAAACGATAGATTCAGCTGGGCTCCAGGTGAGTCACCCGCAAAAACCAAATAGGCCTGCAAATGAGTGGATTTCACTAAGTTCGCGCAATTCGGGTTCAAGTAGAACATAAGGTTGACGGAAACTCGGATGCTGCTCCCATCTGATGTTGAAACCGATCGTGGACTGTCTCAGGGTTTTCAGCAACCTTAGAGTAGTGTATAGATTCAGCTGGGCTCCAGGTGAGTCACCCGCAAAAACCAAATAGGCCTGCAAATGAGTGGATTTCACTAAGTTCGCGCAATTCGGGTTCAAGTAGAACATAAGGTTGACGGAAACTCGGATGCTGCTCCCATCTGATGTTGAAACCGATCGTGGACTGTCTCAGGGTTTTCAGCAACCTTATGAGTAGTGTATTACGTCTATACCATCTAGTTAGTTCATTTTTACATCACTCTGGTTTAAACAATCGTCATCCTACTCTGGCGAGTTCACACCAAATCGGGGAAGCACTGGACTCGAGTTTGAACTCTAGACATCTGACATGCGAAGCGAGCATTCCGGCCAAATTTTGATCTTCGTGACTTGGAGCCACGTTAGAAATTAATCAAGTAATTAAGGTAGAATTCTGGGTAAGTTCGAATTTTCCTGTCGATCTTGCCAAGTTTTGGACGGCTTGGGATCAATCTCTCGTTAGGTCTTTTCTAAAGCAACCCTTGAAACGTGTTTTGTCCGTATATTCCTATAGATCATTTGACTTGGGGAAACAAAATCACTCCAAGGGAAAAGGAACTTATCGGCTCTCTGCAGTTAGGTTTAGAACTTTCAGCAACAAGATGTCCACGATGTTTTTCTTGGGGTACACCCTCCTGAAGGGATTCCGTATAGTAGTTTGTAGACTGTAGCGATCTGAGAAGACTAGACTAAACTTTTCGATGTGGATTTCCATCGTTGGTGCTCTCCATTCGCAACCTAATCGCAACAATCGACTGCTTACGAAACCGAATCAATAACAGGCCTGGAGAAATCCACTGTTCGGCTCAACTTCCTCTTTTCGGCAAACATTACACACTCTCTCTAGAATGTGACTGAAACTGTCTGAAAAGTAAGCTCATTTCTTCCACACTTCCTATCTTTCGTGGTGTCTCAAAGTTGTGTATCTCTTATCGGTTTATCTTAAGTTTAACTCACTGTGTTTGCATCTGCGCAACTGAGATAAATCGACTAATATCCGACCCGGCCAAGTGGTGATGCCCCGACAAGTAAACGTGATAGCGAACAAATAACGCTTAGTTAGACAACAAACGCAGGAGGGGGGATGATTACATATAGCATGGGCGAGCGCGCTTTATGGGAAGCGTGGGTACGGAAATATTTTCGATATGTGAGGACATAAATAAAGCTCAGGCGAATGAAAATACCAGTGATCACTATCAACTCTTTATTCCCACAGGTGAAATCAGCTGTTAATACCAGTTGTTGTCTTCAGCTGTGGGGATGAGTTCTCATTAACACAAAGTGAAAGGAGACGAATTCAGGTCAAAACACTGTGTCTGAGGCTCTATTAACGATTACGGTGGGGCACTGCGCTATTGTGTCATTTCGAAATTTACAATGAGAATCCATATTCCCCTCAACATAATGCCTGAAGACCTACATCTCTGGATTCTGCGAGCAAGTTCAAATTAGGCGACCATTGTCCAGAGAAACTAAGCTATTTAGCATTATGAATGTTTCAGATGCTGAACAGAATACTTACCACTCATCAGTAGTAAAAACCTCCAAGTGCTACATGGAAATTACCGGTTTCACGCATTTTCCCTGGAAGCACAAAATGCTGTATAAAATTGGAGTAGTTACCCGTTCGTTGCACGATCCCAATATTTGGTACTAAGCTCTGTTTGCTACGACTTTTAGCTGTCGGCTCTATTGACTGAGCGCATCTACGAGGACAGTTACCAACCAGCGAAAAGTATCGAACGACCATTTTTCCCCTGGCAGTCAATAATGCTTAATTGCTTGCTTACTGGAGTGTCGCTTGCCCACCGACCACTCACTCACTGGCCATATTGGCAGTCACGTACAATCAAAACCGTCGCAAGTTTGCTTACCATTCTGCCGTCACCTCAGGTTGTCTGATTTCTCACGTATGCGATTAATTGGGCTTGAGTGCACTTGTTTTCACGCAAAAACCTAAAA
>NW_008752141.1:139148-145842 GCF_000715545.1 Opisthorchis viverrini | reverse complement strand
CCCGAGGTAATATTACGAGCGAGCGAAGAAATCGAATAGACGTCCGACTGTCCCAAGACCTGCTGAAAGCCATCGATGGGTCTACAAGGAGAACCTCACTAAATAGTGGACTGTCCTTCGCGCCTCATCATACTTCATCCGAATGGTACCACTAGGCCATATCCACCGGGATCCACCTTGGACGGGCCGTTTCCGCTATAATACATAAACAATACGTTCGCTATCGACACACCTTCATAATACTGGCAGTCGGAGAAAACTTTTCTCAGTACGACTGGTTCGGTAAAAAAACGCGGGTATACTGTAAGTTTGATTTGACCCATGCAGAATACGGCGCAGCTGTATAAGCTTAGTAGTGTTAGGACGTTCGCTGTCAGTTGTTTACAAATGAACTGCCTGTGTTAGAAAAGCGAGGTACGCCACTTCTTGGAATTCACCACACCTATATATCTGGCTTTTCATGGAGTGTCTGCGCTGAGTGCTACGTTTTTTATTATTTAATCCAAATCTAAGACTAATGGTTGTAAAGCTCACTTATAAGTCCACCTTTCAATTACGGTTTCGGTCTTTTTTGGGCCTCTCAGACCACACTTCAACCCTCTGCCGCGGTTCGAACCTAACTTCTGACTTACCTTGACTAGGCTTGGGCAACCTGGCAATATCCCAGCCCTCGTGCTTCCGTCGGGTGGCATGGCAGCTAGGCTCCGAACGGGTGCTCCAGCTGAACGCTGGCCACGTGGAGCAAGTAATCTGCCGGTTCGTTTTTTGCCCGCTCATTTAAAAAAAAAATTTACTCCACCGAGTTCTCAGTCTCATTAAAGCGAATTCTCCTTAATCATTTCCCTCCATAGCACATCTTGTCCTGTTTCAAACGGGCTCGTGCCCCCCATAGCCACTCCAATCAGGTGTCCTTCCCGTACACTGTGATTTCGCCTCCACTAACTGTGAGGGATTGGTCTGCGGAAATGCTGTTCCACACTGAAGTGTGGTTTTCCGTTCGTGTGTTGCATTTGTTTTCACTGTTTTCCTCTTTTCACCTTTCATTCAGAAAGCAAGTGAGTCATTGCAAAACTGCTGGCCTTCCTTTGAAGACACACAGCCGTTCCAACCTCTGAGTCAACAGAAATGCGCGGTGTTCCGAAGGGTTGTTTCCGTTTATGCAAAAACGGATGTGCTGTCAATCTTCATTGTTCATTCCCATTGATCGAATAACCAATTTAGGCACGCAGACAACAGTCTTCCGCAAGTCGTGTCACCGCCAACCATATACAGTGCACTTCCTGTAGTAGCACCCCCTCCAAAAGTAGTTAACTCTCAGTGAAGGCCTTGTTTACTCTGATTGTGTGAGTTTGAAATCTCTACTTCTGAAAGCGTTCAGCTGAAGCGCCCTTTCAGTGCCTAGCTTCCGAAGGAGTCACGAGGGCTGGGATACTACCAGAATGCCTTAAGCCTAGACAGGGGAACTCAGGAGGCAGAGAGGGTTCGAACCACGAACCTTCCGGTCAATAAATTTGCCCTCTAACCACTTGGCCCATCTCGCCCCGTTTACTTATGAGAAACTACTATGTTCTAATGACGCAAAGTCCCTTCCGAACCAAGTATAAAGTGCGACTTTGGTGCAATAAGCTTTCATGAAAGACATTTGTTTCTCCAAATGACGAGATTCTCCAGCTTGTTTTTCATCAACACCTTCCCCTCTAGACAACACTTCCGGACCCTCTCCCACACCCGAAAGTGGTCTTTTTGGGGGAAAATAGTTTTGCTTTTGGAGTACGTTTTGACAGACCAGCTGACACTTATTCCTCTCTCGTGATGATGGCTTTGTGTGGATAATATGTATTGACCTGGTGGAAGTGTAAACAAAACCGGTTAGTTGATGCATGTGGGGGTTTCGCGGGAGGTGTATTGTTCAGTTTCACATCACTCTGGTTTTGAACAGTCGTCAATACGTCTTATCGATGATGTGTCGAGCATACTAATCACATCGCTCAGGTGAGAACACGTTCCACCGTTCACGCGTGATAATTCAGATGCGTCCAACATGCGCTGGTGGGATAGTGGTAACACGTTCGCCTTGCTTGTCAGGTGTCCGGTAGTTCAAACCCCGGAACGGCCATTGATATGCACTGTCAGATGCGTCCAACATGCGCTGGTGGGATAGTGGTAACACGTTCGCCTTGCGTGTCAGGTGTCCGGTAGTTCAAACCCCGGAACGGCCATTGGATATGCACTGCCGATGAGCGAAACTCGAGTCCAGTGCTTAGTGTGGATTCACATGAATAATTGCGCCAGGACAGTAGGACGACTGTTCAAAACGAGTGATGTGGAACTGGAAAAGAAACGGTTAGTTTTCGCCTCAGCAACTACACACATGTCAGCATACCTCAGTCTTTGAAAATGATGGTTTGTTTGGCCTTAATTTAACATGTTGGACTCTTGTAACTGTTGATGAACTTTAATTAGATTCTATCGTACTGACATGTTCGAAAGTAATGGATATTTTAGAAGGCGGTGGTAGCAGCACTGTACCAGCTCCATTGTCGCGTTGCATCGAAATCCGAGGCTTGTGTGGTGCGCCTCGATCGTGCGATCAACAACCAACCGGTCCCAACCATGTCACCAGCTGACCTTGTGATCGAATATGGGCAGTCGACAAATCCATCGGCACCAGGTGTCATAGCTCTGTCATGTTCCGCACACAGAGGTGCAAGAGATTACCCGGTTGACGAGCGTAAAGGTAGGGCCTCTCCTTCCAGTGTGGGATCCAAGTAACCCCCTGTGCTTGTCTGGAATGCTTGACGCCATTCGTACTGGCTCTGTACTCCCCAATCATATCCAAGCTGTCAAATTGAGCTCTCCAGTGATGGGCATTGTTGAATGCTCGTAGAACGTCTTTCCCATGTCTCTCCAGATGTCGGGAAGACACCGATGCTCAACACGTGTGTTGCTGTCAATGCTGAGCTGAACTATATCGATCGTGATGGTTATTTCGGCTCGGATTATCGGGATGGGGAAAAAACATCGATGTTCAACACACGTGTATTGCTGTCAGTGCTGAGCTGAAGGATATCAATCGTGATGGTTATTTCGGCTGTGATTATCGGGATGACGAATAGGATTATAGCAGCGATGTCGAAGTGCTTATTGTGGTGACGTTGTGTAACAGCGTAATCAACTGGTCAACCTCTTTGATTGCCAGTTTTCTACTTTCAGCTTGGGATTACCGTGACTAGCGACCGTGAACCTACCTACCCACACATTACCCGCGATTGACGGCAACACGACCCCGGTGGTTTGTGCAAACGTATTCGTACAAACATGACATTGGCCTACCACCTCTCGACTTCTCCTGTCTAGGCTTGAGCAACCTGACATTATCCCAGCCCTCGTGCTTCCTTCTAGTTGCCTGGCAGTTAGGCATCGAAAGGGTGCCACAGCTGAACATTGGTCTACCTTAGTTAATTTCACACCGTCGAATAGAGAAAAATTGCATAGTCCGTAAAGTGGATTGAGCGATCATGAGTTAGATGAAAATTGCTAAACATTAAAATGCCCTCCGGTCTAAGTACATGGTCTTTATGAAACGTTTTCAGAATAAGTCAAACCGCATTTGTAAGCCCAGAGAAAATTGCCCCTCGGGAAACTGGTTGGAAGGCCAGAGAAGACGTCATTACACAATTTTTTTCGAAGAGGAGTTAAATCGGTTGTGGGCTGTAGAAGAGTTTTCAGCGGACTTGTGAAAGCATGAGCTGACTGTTTAAATGGGATCGATCGATTACCCAATAAAACAAGGTTTGAACTGCCGTTTATCCTAATTCGGTCGCTTTGTGTGGCCGACATTTCGTTCATTGCTCATTTGCTACATACTAGTCCCCTTCAAATCTGACCGGTCAGCACACCTGAATATTTGACGTTCAACGCGTCATAGGATTCGCTTTGATAAGAAACCCTCAGGCTTTCCCATGCGTACACACTGCCCTGTACATTTGCGGTCTAGAGCTGACGTTCAATGAAGTCGTGCGGTGATGATTCATCACTGAAGGTCAAATTCACATTGGAATTTGTTTACGTCGCAAATGCCAGACAGGCGACCGCTGCGCCGGCGGCCGCGACAACTGTCACTCTGCCTACTGGTGAAAGAAACGTCGCTAATTTGTCTGTAGTGCCGGAAACACCGCACAGTTTTTTGGACTCAACGATTATACTGATCGTTCTTCCTTGTTTTGTGCAATTCATTCGGGTGGAAAAAAGTTTGAGGGTTCTTGCAAACATATATTCTTCAATAGAGTCTTCCCCCTCTCAGTTTGTGCTAAAAGGCCGAGTAGCACTTTACAGTTGTCTCATCCCTGTTAGGAATCATCATTACGCATCCCGCGGCACTCAGAGAGTTTCTAGTCGGTGACTTTCCGCACAATGGTTGAACACTTAACCGTTCGGCCACCAGCAGCTGAGGAGAGCAGTGTGCTCATCCTCCAGTGAAAAATACCACATCACGTGGTCAAGTCCTGACTGATCCCTCGAGTGACGACTTTTCAGATGGGAACTTTACTCATCTTGTCAAATTGAGCTTCGCAGGATAAACTGATATCGAGGGGTGACTCAACCGAAACTCATTCAAAGCTCGCGCTTATAATATTTTCCAACTGAACGCACCTCATCTTTCAGTTGAAACGATATTCAGTATATTGATCTGGGTTCCTCCGACTTTTATTAAACGAAGAACAGCCCTCTCCCCTTGATATGACCTAAGAGGAGCGAAGCCTGCAGTGGGCTGTCGAGAGATTTCATCGGCCGTATAAGACGCATTCAGTAGAAAGATCTTTTTTTCTGTCGAATTTTCATATCATAACTAGGTGTGCTGCTGGGGCGACCTTACCGACCGTAAGGTCCGTGATTCGAACCCGACCTCCACCTATCGACTTCCCTTGTCTTGAGCAACCTTGTTCTTCATTTGAGTAGCATGGTAGCTAGTTACCGGAGGGCTGTTACAGCTGAACGATTATCATTATCTGGACCGATTCATACAATGATTCGACTGCATCTATCATTCCCAACAGAAATCTGAAAGTGACTCATCGTGAAGTTGACCTATCACAAGCGGTATATCATCTCTGGCATAAAAACTCGAATGTTTGCATTTCCTGCAGAACCACCTCATTGAATGCGAGGTCGCCTTTCGACTTTTGCGCTGCTTGTCACATCAAGTTACGTGAATAGACAATGCGCACCCGCTTGAAAAGAAGTTTACAACTTGAAAATGAACGAATCAGTTGGGGTGAAGGAGAGGGATGTCGTGTAGGTTTTCCACTGGTTTAAATAAAAAAATGGAAGCTACTCACCCTTCTTTTGGATGCAATATACAGCTTTCTGCTGCTGTTTTTCAGACTATCTGTTTCTTAGTATTTTCGCTGCTATGGTCAGGTTACTGTAGCGCATACTTTCAAAGTGATTTTTTTTACTGGTATTCAATCATCTCAATTGAATCGCGACGCTGTCACACACAACTTTTGAAAGTCAATCAGTCTTCAAACCCATTTTAGCATAATCGACGTCACACTACGGCCATCAATCATGGGGAAAACGCCCAGAATATTGCATTGTTATCCCGAAAACCACCCTCAAAATAGACGCGGATCCGGTGTCTGTTTAGAGAGCTCGATTGCTTCAAGGTGACGTTCTCGAAATCAACCTTTAGCCATACAATGCTAACTTTTTGACTCGGCGGAAATCCACCTACATTGGAAGTTTTATGCTGTCGCACACAAGAATATTCAGATATGATGAATGGCGTGCTCTAGGAAGACTTGAAATTGTCACTTTTTATCGCAGCATGGGGTGAAACTGGCCGTTCATCAAGCAATAACCACGTTTCAAGCTGACCCAGATAGTATGAGTCATGTGTAGGTTTGTGCCACATCGCAGTCTTTGAAATGCATCAGTTTCTCACTAGCGATCCTGTAGTTCTTCCCAAGAATTACTAGGGTTTAGAACTCGAAACTAACGTGTACATTTTCGCTGATATTCTTGCAATTCTCTATAGAGGTTATGCCTAAAGAACTTGCTGCTGCCGTCCACCAAAAAAACTGTCTTTGTTTGTTTCTCTGTGTGCGTATGGCATTGTTGACTGCAATGAATATGTTGCAAAAACAGTGTCCTGACGGCTGTGCCAAGTCACATCTGGATGATTTCACACACAAGCATAAACCGGCATGACTAATCCGTGCTTTTGTGGGTCGATTTCATTCGTGCTATTCCCCGGTCCAATCGATCCTTTCTCTGATAGTGTGCCATCCTGCACCCATGTAACCGGATGCCAGTGTCGACAACAATTTAAGATACCTTTATCGGTGTTCTTATCTAATCGGCGAATCCAGAGACCTTGAACGGCAGTTTTGGAACCTTGCGGGATAGGTATTTTGCTCTTATTAGAGTTCGAGCGAAACTCGAGTCCAGTGCTTCCCTCTGGTGTGGACTCACCGGAATAATTAAACCGGACCAGTAGGACGTCCGTTCGAACGAGAGTGGTGTGACTATGAACAAAAGACCTTGAATTGTTAGAACTGCATGGAGTATGCACGTTATGGAAGCACGCAGGAACCGTGATTCTCCGAAGGCAGGTGTTCTCGACCATTTCTGTCATCATCATCATCATCATCATCATCATCATCATCATCATCATCATTATCATCATCAT
>NW_008752141.1:130198-138650 GCF_000715545.1 Opisthorchis viverrini | reverse complement strand
GCCATACAACAAGACAGCCCGTACTGTAGCTTGATACACACGTCCCTTCAGATTCGGGGATAAACCATTCTGTGGATAAAAGAAAGGACCGAAGCCCAGTAAGCAAGGTTGTGCATCACCAATACCTACATATAAATCAATCAGGCACCGTATACCGTACTGCATCACAAGCGATGTACTGGAGATGATCAGAGACTACACACCTAAGGATACTTGAAATCCTAATGCCGTTCGTGCTGTATGCTGAAAGTGCTCGCTGGTCTACTGTCATCGTCAGTTTTTTCTTCACCGAATGCCTGTCGTTGCTGTGAGCAACTGCTTCATCAGGTTGTTTAGCTCCTTTCAAATTCAAGTCGCATTCGTTTTCTGAGGTGAATGGGGATTAGGTCATGATATGAAGGACCATACTGAATAGGCACCCACGGGCTCATGAATCGTGAGGTTGTTAAGACAGAATGTGGAACATTGAAGTCGCAAGACAACCTGTTCCTTACCTTGGTTAGGCTAGAACCGTGTCAGGAATAACCTGAGCCTCTATCTTGTCCCTCATCGCCAGGTTCCTGTATTGACCACAACGACCCACCTACACGTTCTGTAAGTCTCATATTATCCAGGGTTCAACATAAGGGCTGAACTATTCCATCGCTTATTTTCCGGTATCAGTTCACATTTGACTATTACAATCCAAGAATAGTGAATTTTTTTTACAGATTTTTCGAGCCTTCGTCCTCTAGACACCCTGTGACTATCTGTAGGACAACAGGGGAAAACTTCTGGCTGTTTTGTTCTTGTTCTAGAAGTCACCTTTGTCTCCTTCGGCTTCATGTCCTCGTAGCTCATGAGTTGCAAGTCGATGTGACGTGCCTACTCCATGTGGACAGACGCTTGAAACAAACAAAGCGATGAGGTCAGCCAAACAACGCTTTGCTTACTTATCCGAATCGCTTCCACATTAGTTTGAAATGTGACTCACCCTCACTCTCTCCCTCTCTCTGTTTGTATCTCTCTTGTCATTCAGGATTACTGGCTCTCATCTCATGTGTTTTGTATCCAGTCGGATGGACAGGCAATAGCGAGGTGCGACAAGCCTGTGGCGAGGAAGCCTACATCTTCAATTTGGGTAAGTGCTAAGTTATCGCGCAGAAGTTGACCTTTCCTATTATTTATATTATTTTTTATTATTACTTATTATACATATATCATTCAGCTGTAGCACCCTTTCGGTGCTTAACTGCCATGCCACCTGAAGTTTGCACAAGGGCTGGGATGCTACCAGATTGCTCAAGCCTAAACAGGGGAAGTCGAGAGGTAGGGGTAGGGTTCGAACCAGAGACCTTCCGGTCAGTAAATTCGCGCTTTAACCACTTGGGCCATCTCGCCCAAGTCTGAGTTATTCTACTTATAGTATTGTCACGTTCTGTTGCCTTTGAGGTATATGTCAGTGCATAACCCGTGAGTACTTTACGATGGCTTATGAGGGGTGTTTTATAAAATTCAGTGAACAATGCCTCCAGCCTATGAGCGTCCTGTGAGGCAACAAGGCACCATGATTACCTGATGAAGGTCGCTTAGAAGTTACGCTGGAATGTCTGAGGCTCCTCATTCTTCCGACCGAGATGCCAGGATTCCTCCTCTCCCCTCTGGGTTAAGCGGCGTACTATGGTGCGTTTGCCACTGGAGTCATTTTCGTGAAAGACCACTGACCAATGTGGTTCCTTATTACGGTATGGGTCACTTATCAAACACAGATCTTTTATCTACCGGAGTGCGCTTACTCTCTATAGTAGCTTTGTAAAACTGATGTTACTCTCAATAACCGATCATATCTGTGGAAGTCTGGTTGCGAGGACAAAATCGCGTCGCGTTGTCCAATGGACAAATCGATGAAAGCGAAAAACATCTGTTGCAAGACTTTGTTTTATTTGCATCTCCCGACATTTGCCAGGTTCGGCATGGACTACTGAGTTTTCGGTCGAGTAGTGTACATGTCTAGCTTAACTCCTGCTGTTTTGCTCCAGCTGCGTAGACACAGGGCATAGGACAAACCTGGAGAATGCAGAAGTTTCAATATGGGGACTGCTATTCATACCACATTAGCTGGTACTCGAGGCTTTGGAAATCACCCAGCCTCACATTTCGAATAGAATCGAGAGTGTGACGGCCGTACGGCAAGCGGTCTTAGATAAACCGAGCTCTTAAGTGATAATGTATGTTTGCCGATAAACAGAGGATCACCAGCCAAAAGGGGGATAGAAATCCCAAACCGACCAAAGTTCACAGAGATAGCTCCGTGTTGAGAGCGCGGACTTACTGACCGGAAGGTCCGTGTTTCGATTCCGACCTCTGCCTCTCGACTTCCCCTGTCTAGGCTTGGGCAACCTGGCAGTATCCCAGCCCTCGTGCTTCCTTCTGGTGGCATGGCAGTTAGGCACTGAAAGGGCACTACAGCCGAGCGATTTTTTCCACAGAATTTCTCTTTCTTACACAACTATCGTAGCACTGGCTCGTCCACAGAGACGGGCGAAAAGTGTAAATGACGTTCAAGAGGGATCTTCACGTGAAGCGAACCGGAAGAACTAAACTCTTAGCTGAACCCAAATTTATACAGGTTGCCCATCGGTCTCAACACTTGATGACTCACCCTAATGAACGAAGTTCCTTAGCCGACACATAACGTAGCTTTAGCCTGATTGCTTCTCCTTCCGCCTCAACCAACCACGTGACATGGTCACTTGGCCTGATGAAGCTTTGTGTCAAAAGAGAAACACTGCCTAGCTATAAATCGACTGATCGTTTCCCAAACTTATTTTTGAAAACGGTAACTTCTGAATCGGTTCCAAGCGTTTTCCAACTGATTTAACGTAAGTGTGGTTCTTCCTAGTTATACGAATGTCCACTCACAAGTCCTGCAACACTTCCGTTTTACGGCAACCAAGTGATATATACACTTGAACAAAATGGTCTTTGTTGGTGTCTTATTTTTTTCCAGAACGTAAAACTAATCGCAACTCTGACGTTGAAAAAATATCAGCCGTCTCTCATTATCCAGAGGACTGAAATGCGTCACCAAATTCAGTACTACCAGACTTCCTGGACTCAAGACGGCAGATTTAGCTGAGTGACAGCTGGCTCGGTGTATGGAACACCGAGATGTTTCCTTTTGATAACCACCAACTGCTATTGAGAGGGAGCAAATGATTCGTGCGCAACTCACGAGTACTATCCGCCTGGCAAGTGGCTGTATCCATCAAAGTATAAATTGACTACATCAAAACAAACACAAACAAATAGTGTAAGATACGGTGTAGTGTTCCTCCTCTGACTTGGATAGGATGTTTTCTATGGTGGGTAAAGAATAGTCCCAAACTACTCACACAGAGGTTGATGAGCTTCCAACGAAGGCGTGGTTTGTTCTTATTGAGATGATAGCTCTCGCTACACGTGGCGAGCTCCCAAGAAAACTGAAGGTGATCCGATTGTTCATGTAGCTATCTTGTTTGTCCCACATGGGATCAATACTACTGAGTTCATATCACTTTAGATCTGTCGGATGATCCTGGTCGTCTGATCAGCACCAAATACGTTCGTTTTACGATCGTGTAGCCTACCTAAGCTAAACAGTGAACAGAATGACAGCGCCTGAAGTGGGGACAATGGCGCACACGTCCAGGTTAGTGGGCGGATTCCTCTGTAACCCTCGGGCATCTTGCAAAGCGACTGATCACACATCTACCGTTAGCTCAAACACGATTATATCCGACAGAGAAAACAAAAAACAACCAGCCTTGTTGCCAATAACCTGGGAAGCGGTGAAACTCAGGTCTGCAACCGTACAGTGTATTTTAAGGACGAAGTTTCCAGTGCCTGAGCATATCAGAACACGAGTGTCAACATCTTTGTTGGCTTCTCGAAACACCGAAAAATTTGGAATGGAGCAAACCCTCTCATGACATGAATAATTCACTCTGTTTGCTCATGTTGAATTCTGCCCTATGCTACAGGTGAGGATTATTGACTTCGGTCAACAAGGACCTGTTGAATGTCCTACTTTCGAGCGATCACTTGCACTATCGGTCATCATTT
The DNA here is from genome assembly GCF_000715545.1 of Opisthorchis viverrini. Taxonomy (NCBI): domain Eukaryota; kingdom Metazoa; phylum Platyhelminthes; class Trematoda; order Opisthorchiida; family Opisthorchiidae; genus Opisthorchis; species Opisthorchis viverrini. Next base: position 134,567 of record NW_008752141.1, on the reverse strand, counting down.
TCCCTCTCAGTAGAATCGGTCAAAGTCCATGGGGATGTCGGTAACAAAATGCTCTCTGTTTTCCACCGTGAATCATAATCACCGTTAAAATCTATCTGGCCTTTGACTATAAAATGCAGTATAGCATTACGAACACAGTTAACATGTTGCACACTCTAAGTTCGTTCATCGATCGCTCGGCCGTTACACATATGGTATCTGTTTATAGCAGATGTTCATGATATTCCCCTCACACGCCTTTCCATGTCCAAATGTGCCAGTGTTGCAGTGAAGACTTTACTGTCTGGTACCGCTCGATTCTGCTTGATGTGCATTACCTCCACCGGGTGACACCACCAGACATAGTCTTGTCAATTTAGAGACCATGTCACTGTTAGTGATTCATTGGGATCGAACGAATGTTCAGGGGTCCTTATAGGCACGTACGGGGGCGCATCAGTCTTGGTATCACATGTAATCACTTTAAATGAGCTGGGGTTAAAGTCCGGAAATCCTGATATAACTGTGTAGTGACACAGGACCGCTCTATGACCTTGAGAAATAAAACGAGTTCCATAGCGATGACCCAGTTTCGGGTTGTTCAGCTGTAGCACCCTTTCGGTGCCACCGGAGAGAAACACGAGGGCTGAGATACTTGGAGGTTGCCAGGCCTGGATAGGGGGAAGTCGAGAGACAGAGAACCAGTCGATTTTCTACAAAATTCTCAACCTCAGCATAAACTTCAGTTGGATAATTGCTGTCTGATCCGTTCTCTGGCTTCCATTTGGTTTTGCACAGGCCGGTGTCATATCGGATGGGCCTACGTACTAACATGCTCCGGAGGACTCTTGAGTTTGTTTGCTGCACTCCTACCCGTCATTTTCCCCAAAAACGCTAACCAACAAACAGGATCCTCCAGATCACATGACCTTTTCCTGGATAAAGCTGGACAGTCCTCTAATGGTTGCCAGTGTTTCGGAAAATCTAACCGACGAATGAAGTCAACCACGGGTGAGAATATCCCTTTTTATCCCGGTTCTATGCCATCTCCAGCAAATTCATTGGATGCTGAATCAGTCTGCTTTCAGTCATCGTCACACCGTCCCGACAGCATGTTACTTCATCCCCGACATGGCGGTCTGAGCCCAACACACTCGACGTCTCCGGTGCCAAGTGTTTTACAGGACAGGGTTCACCCAATGAGAAATGAAGACATGACTGGACTCTGCTATGTGCCCACTTCTAATCAACGCCCTCCTTCAGCTTTTATTCCCTCATCTTCGGTTCCTCCGTATCCGTACGTGTGCTCCTACTTACCCAACCAGCAACGTTACAGTACCGGAGCCTTGTTGGGTCACTTCCAGTTGCTTCCGACCAGTCTTGTTCCACCCAACCTTCACGCTAACCAGCGCATCAGTGTCGCGGTCAATCCTGACCCATTGATTTACGTCTCTGAGGAAGAGGAACTCCTAGACACCACTGAACAACCGGCCGACCCAAAGTCCGGTTCCAACGAGCAACAGAACGAAGGAATACAGGTAATTGTCCTATCCCCAAGTGTTTGGACTACTATTTTTTGCTTTCTTCGTTATCCAGCCGCCTATTTGATTGAACGACCGCCACAACAGCTTAACTTTTCGCCCTCCCGTTTAGTCCCTCAATGACTACTGTGCTGGGGATCGCAAGTCTCCACACTAGGGAACTAAATGCACATCGGTAGACGATTGGCGAACTAAGGACGTCCCAGTTCTCCAAGCCTGTACAAATTAATCGACCACAGTTGAACTTCTCATTTCTGTAGGCTATCCGTAACGCTCTTCAGACGAGTTAGCAGTAGCGTGTACTGGTATGGTAAGGGCTATCAATTCTGCTGTTCTGACATTCTTCACTCTCATTTGGTCGCCTTTGTGCGATGTCTTTGAAGCTTTACTGAAATTCAAAACAGCTGACCTAAAACAGCATAGAAAAGAGATTTAGCTGGTTTCTAGGTGAGCCTCCCTTAAAAAAACAAATTGGTTTGCAAATGAGTGTTTCGCTAATTTCGTGAAATTTGAGTTCAAGTAGAAACTCGGGGACTGCGCCTAGCTGATGAGCTCCAAGAAGGACGGAACCCGTTGTGGGCTGTTGAAGAATTTCCAGCAACCTTATGAGTACTGTATTACGTCTGTACAATTGACTGCTTTTCTTTGTTTCCGCCTACGCAAATTGCTAGCGCCCTTTTCACTCCGGTTTCCCTCCGTTCTGGCTAGTACATATGATTAACGGACCAGACGTCTTGCAGATACCTTTCATTATCTTTTCCCGCCTGGTTTCTTCGTTGGCCTCATTATGAAATAAACTGCTTAGAAGAAGCTATCGGCCACGCTAATGGTACTGCTTTACTGTTGGTAATACCCCGAGTTTTCGGTATCTTCGGTGCTGTTTTAGAGGGAGGGCTGTGATCGTCATCTGTGGCATAGGCGTGACATCAACTTCTTTGTCGAATTTACAATGCTGGGGTGCGATCCATATTCCTATATGGATGAGAAACCTGGCCGCTGCGCACTAAGGACGTCAAAAGTCTCGGTGTTTGGCCATTCATGTCTTCGGAGCATTTCCCGAATCTGGTGAGAACATCGGATCAGCAATGCTGAAGTTCGTCGAATGGTATTCGGGAGAATTAACTCACTCTCGATAGATGGACTGATCACACTGCATAAGTTGCACTGGCCACGTGCTGCGTATGTCAGTCAACCGACTACCCCCGAAGGCCTGTCTTCGCACAACCACGTGAAGAGTGGAAGAGAGCCAGTGGCGGTCAAACAATGACTTGGCAGCGAAGTGTGAAAGCCATTACCAGCAAACTCACTGAGCTGGTCATTGACGTCCTCCTGGATGGGGACCCCGAGACGGACCATATCAATGGTTAGAGACATTGTCGGACATGGCCCAGTCGCGCCCTCAATGGCGCTCATGCCTCCAAGATATTGTCTTCAGTGCATAGCTCCCTTCCCAATCCCTCCACCTGACAGGTCACCTACAGTGCTGTATTCACGCAGTAATTTATCATCTCCCGCCTGCAATGCATAGCTACCTACCTACCTCCCCGAATCATCGGTGAACGAAACGTTGGCGGCTACAACCACTGTACGACGAGTACGCGGTTATTGTAGCCGACAATGATGATGAAGATTGTGACCGTAATGTATCCCCACCAAGTGACAAGGACCCGCCCGTAGATCCGTGGCTTGATAAGCAGTTGATGTGCTGCGATAAATGAACGCAACACGCTCCAAAGGCTCCAGCTACACTTGCTGGCTTGCTTCTTCTGTCTCGTCCGAAACGAGACAGAATGTGGTAGCTGTCCTGTTTAATGGACGCGAGACCGCATCACTGAAACGCCTTTCAAAGTCCGACAACGGATATCTTTGGCATACCGCTAAACCTTTTCCTGAATGCAGCGACTTTGTACTGATTTCGTGCACGATCGAGGACTGGATATTGAGACAGACTTTCATGAGTAGAAAATAATATATGGGAATGACTATTCGTACAGACCTACGGTCACCGAATGACGTCGTTTCCTAATGACAGAACTACTTTGAGGAAGAGTATACCATTTCGAATACAACTTAAGGGATGATAACTTTAACGGTAGGACTCGCGTTACTTTTGCGCATGCTCTGCTGAGCAGATTTCACCAGCTGCATCTGTGGAATAAGGCTCAAACTTATGCCCTCAAAGCGAAGTACAAAAATCGTTCATCTGTACACCCTTCCGGCTGCCATGCCACCCGAAGGAAGCACGGGGGCTAGGATAGTGCCAGGTTGCCCAAGCCTAGATAGGGGAAGTCGGGAAGCAGAGGTCCGATTCGAACCACGGATCTTCCGGTCAGTAAATTCGCGCCCTAATCACTTGTGTACCTCAAAGCGTAGTACACACAGAACACTAGCGTGAAAATGGGAAGTTAGTGGACTCAAAAACAAAAGTATGGACGTTTAATCACACCCGCTGACCTGCACTGTTTTCTTGCACCTGAACAATACTCAGGTGTCAGCCGTAAGTAGGCGGCTGCCCAAAGTGGAAAGCACGCTCACCCAGGACGATCCAACCATAGTGCACACATTGCGAAGCCAAAAAAGCTTATCTCACTACTGGATCGTCATCTCATCAATGTGTACTCACAATTAAAGTGGGAACGTGTTTACCGTTTCTGGACAAAAAGGGACCATTGAGCTTGCACGAGTAGAACGAATGCCAACGTCTTCGGCCGAGCCTCTCTGGTTAGCAACCGCACTGTGGATCATCTATGTAGTCCGTTAACTCTCGATCCAATACTTAATTAGCCGTACTACCACATCACCTTCCAGATTGCTGATCCAGACGATTGGATAAGTTTTTCGACGATCCT
>NW_008752141.1:128853-130005 GCF_000715545.1 Opisthorchis viverrini | reverse complement strand
CGACGATCCTTTTTCCAGGACATGAAGTTTGTAGCCGAGAACATTTTCGGCTGAAATTTGACGGGGCTTTTCTCCTTAACCGAAGAGGTCAAACACGAGTACAGGAAAGACGTAATGGTACCCAGCTCATCATCGAGATCCACATGGTCAGCGTATTAGACACGGTGGTGTGGGTGTCCGCCAATTCCTTTGTTCTAGTTGCTGTGGCTTGAAATTACATCGGAAAGCCCTCTTTGAGAAAATGGCGTGTGCAGGAGGGTACAGTTTCGACGGTGCCCTCCACAACGGCATGGATCATGTTGGTGGGTGAAAGGAGCTTACAGATGACTCCCATAAGCTGATCCATTGAGGTTGAAACAACTGCACAATGCTTCTTGGTTTTCACTGTGGATTGGTTTCACTGACAAGACGAAATCTCAGCTGAAAATGACAAAGTCTCCTCGCACTCAGCTTTTGTCTTTTTCTGTATTTCCAGGGACACGAAGTTTCTCCACAACAATTTCTCATTTTGCCCCCTCATCTCCGACTACTTTTGAGGTCCCTTATTCGTGTTTATGCGATAGTCCCGCTGTAGGGGTAGTCATGAGATGCTAATGCACACTTGTTTGTTCTGTTGCCATCTACATATTTATTTATCCTCAAAACTTTCTAGTCTCGACCGTACCCTCAGTGCACTGCTGTCAAACGGCTGCCACTGGTTTGACGTTACCGAGGTAACCGTCATCCATTCAGATATGATCTGTCGTTGCTATTTATAGTATTTATGTTTTTGTCGCAGTTACCAAGTCGGCTTTTTGAAATGTATTGTCAAGTAACCTGGAGACAGCTGTCTGCCCAGGACACACTATCATCATGTGCCACACAGTCAACCTGAGAACGAGACAAATAATTACCCATTGCTGATATTCCAGTGGGTATGGACGGGGATTAATCGTGTTCTGGAGCCAAAAAGTGCTTCAAATCGTCCATGAATCACACCAACAACTTGCCGAATAGAAGTGGCGTAGTGCTTGAGAGGAGGCGTTGCCTATCGCTATGGTTTATCCCATTGAACTGCTGTCTGACATCATCTTCATCATCATTGTCAGCTGTAATAACCACGTACTTGTCGTACAGTTGTTGTAGCTGCCACCGTTTCGTTCACCGATGATT
>NW_008752141.1:115896-127401 GCF_000715545.1 Opisthorchis viverrini | reverse complement strand
CTTCGGGTAGGTTCGTACGATCTTGTTGGAGTGGGACTGGCTATAATTGGTTTATTTCAGCACTAAAGGATCTTGACCACCTCATCTTCATTTAAATTTCTTCAATCAGATGAATCCAGAAGCGATAATCATGCGTGCCTAGTAATAAAGTTTGCTCCTGTTTGTTTCCACAATCTTATGGAATACAAATTTGATTGGGAGTTGGACGAATCACAAAACATGTTTGTCGTTTTCAAAAACGGTGCCAACTGCAATAGATACAATACACGAGATTGAGGGAGACGAATTGCCGTCGTCTATTGATTTGCGCTGTCTGAGCACAACGCGCCTGGCTGAATTTTCAGTTGTTCTCACCGGAAGCCTACTACCGAATGGACTCATATTCTATCATACATAGAGTCTAGCCAAAATCATGTGATTGTCTCACACCTTGCGACCAACAACGTCCTTGTATGCGCATGATCGTTCGTGTGTTCGCCGGAAGACCGTTTCGGGCAGAAAATCCTCGTACCTGGAGTGAAAATTGGTAGGCGCAGCCTCCTGAGTCGCTTAACTATTTATCCAGCTGGCTGGTTTTTAGTGAAACTCATTATGACAAAACTAGAAGACACATACAGTCAGCCACATAACCTATGAGATGAAGCAGTAAATGGCTTATTCTCACCTTTGATAGCCTGATAACAACATAAAGTTGCATGTCTGGCATACCTAGCCAAACGCAGAGCCACATTAAAGATCAGTCATTGGTTGGTGCGCCATAGGTATACTTTGAACTAAGCAACCAGCTGTTTGTTTGTGATACGTCGACCATCTGCTTACCTTCGATTCCCGTTTCGTGAGTGTTGCTATCACTCACATACCTCCCTTTTGTCAATTTTGCCTGATCTCCCTCGATCTCGTCTTCTGTTTACTTGTGCGTGAGCGTTGCACATTCGTTGTTTTCTTACCTTTCGTTTGTGTGTGTGTGGGGGAGGTGTTGATACAATGCATGTTCAACTGTCTAGAAATGACAATTACATTAACAATATGAAGACAGTTAGTTCCTTGCGCATTCGTTCTCCTCATAGTTGAACAAACACGTTTTGTTCTTTTTTTTCAATAAAACATAAACGGTGATCGTTTGATTGATCCGTTAGGAACTTTGCGCGTGCACGAGGTATCGAATTCACCAAATGGCAAATCATCTAGCTTGTGTCCAGCGGCCAGTTCTCCTTCAGAATTGTCCGATATACGCCAGACTCAGTCTCCCCCGTTCATGAACCATGCGTGTGCAAAGCAGCAGATCAGTGGCACCCAAACGTCGCTTCCTGTCGCAGCGATTACTACGACTGCCAAAGAAAACCATGCATCAATTGTTTTGTAAAACACTATCACTTTAAACCCGTGTAATATTCATAATTGTACATATCAGCCTATTGATTTTCTTTGTTTTCCCTAGGCCTATCGATTATGAGAAAAATAAACAAATCCGTAAAATACTCTTTTGAGTTTCGCGTCTTTTGCAGCGGAAAATATTTGCCCCCTTGTTTCAAGGTCATTCAGACCCCACGACGGAAAATCTCAGGTTTCTCGAGAATAACGTGTTGTCTGAGGTTACTGAAATACGGTGAGGCTAGCCAACAACTTTCTAATGTTTCGAAATAGCACTGGTTGATGCGACCAGTCGAAGCTAATTCTTTCTGACGATTTACCGGGCTGTGCTATGTGTTTCCGGATGTTTCAGCTTTTCTGCTGCTATTCTTTCCTCATCAGCTTGTTTTGGCCTTTGACATTTGACTCGTGAGAGAAAGAATGAAGCGGAGAAGTCAAACAAGAACATTTCCTCAAAGGAAACTACTTACAAGGTTGCTGAAAACTCTTCGACAGCCCACGACCGGTTTTGCCCTTCTTGGGGCCCAGCAGGTAGGCGCAGTCCCTGAGTTTCGTCAACCTTATGTTCTGCTTGAACCCAAATTGATTTGGAAATGAGTGTATTTCTCGAAGAACAGTTCCCATTGACAGCACCGAAATTCATATTTGAAATCAGCACTTTCTAGACCAGGCCCACCCGTCTGTGAATACAAGCTGGCCATTGATGGCAACATGCCCCCCTTTGCAATGAAGGCAGTTGCGTGAAGCGAAGTTCCAGGCGGATGCGAGTTTCTATGCTCCTCATATGGTCGTTGAAGCTCTGGATAGGTCATCATCAGTTTGGACCTACTGAGGGCTCATCAACTCTTCCTAGTTCTCCAGTAACTGCATTTCACACTTGTGCGTCTAAGTGTAACCAAGTGTGCAATAAATACTCATTTAACAACTGGCTTGATGCTGACGGCAGACTCAGGTGAATTTCATCGACCTTCGGGGCCACCGTAATGAAATACACTTCGATGTCTCGAATTCCATTTCACACGAAGCACCCTGCCCAGCTGACGATTCTGGTGGAATTCAACCGAGTGTCCCATCAACACCCAGTCGCCTTCCAAATAAGTTATTTATTAACTAGTTCGGTATTATCTTTAACCTCTACTAATCAATTTACTTTGTTTCCCGGCGGGTACAACCTGCATCTAAGCCTAAAAATGGCAAAACGGAACGAATTAGAGACAGACAAAGCCAGTGTCCGGACAGTCAACTGTATGTGGTATGACCTTTGACCTTTTACTCCATAGTTGCTTCAGTGGGCCTGGTTCCGTTTATCCGTGTGTGTAAATCGATACGGTCGAGAAGCTGAATCACTGAAAGTTCATGTTCGCCTATAATCACTCTTTAAAGCCATTTTACGAGCACCACGAGGTGAGCTTAACACAAGAGACCTTGTGGTGCATAAAAATAGGTATACAATCGTTGAGTTATTAAAAGCTCTGTCCGGCGAGACTTGGTGGGAGGACATCACACAATGATTCAGGACGAGCGATGAGTCACGTGAAAATCACAGAATTCTGGTATGTTCTTCATCTGGTGGGTGGAATGGACGGCGTGCAAGAAGTGAGAACGAGTTTCTAGAACTGGGTGACTCTGAAAACCATTGGGTGGATTTATGACGAATATGAAAGCGCCTCCTGATCCTAAAACAGAGCAGGCCGTTCCGGAGGTATCTACTTCACCTAGAGATAACACAGTCACGTCACTCCCGTTCGAACAGTCTTCCGAAACTATTCTAGAGAACCTACACCAAAGTGGGGGAAGCACTGAGCTCGAATCTGTATATTACTAGGAGTGATTTTCAATGTATATCCTTGGCTTCACCGGATATCTGACGTGCGGGGCGAGTAAGTTGCGACTGAAAACACAAGCGCCCCCCACTCCGAATTGGTCTAGTAGCAAATACCAACCAAGCGGTTACAAGCCATTAGACATTACGTCAATATCTAATCCACACACAGTTTCGGAAATGTGAACATACTCAAGCCTCTTCTTGAACTTTCTTGGACTTGCTTTGAGTATTATGCAATAGTAAACAAACACTGCAGAGCGGCTCCATAATTTCCGTAGTAACCTTCACCTTCTGTGGGATGTGGGGGTGGACACTATTCGCGTGCGTCAACAGTAGTAGTGCACGCCACAAATTCACCAGCGCACTCTGAACGCATCTCAGTTAGCACTTGTGAACTGGATGACCTGTTGTCATTGGCCTTCCCCTTTTGTTTCGCCTTCCCTTACAAAATCAACGCTGGAGTCCCGTGTTCCCTTCTTTCAGTGCACAAGACAAAAGAAGAACTTTTCAGACCAGGTGCAACTTGGAGGTATGGTCTATAGACCTAAATACAAGGTATTGCTCGGCTCACTCTGCAGCGACAGCAAATCCAAAGGGGAACAGTCTCCGAACACGGTGTAACTTTGACAGCGTTTGAATAAAGTCGACCAACCCTGATAAAACCGTTCGAGCATGAAGAGATCAACGTATTTCTTGACAGGCTGCTCCCGAATCCGGTAGAAAAGCTCTCTGTCATTCTAAGACAGGACTTTGGAGGGCTGGAGTGCAAATTTTAACAGCTATATTATGTCAAAACCTTCGGAGATCGCTTTGCTAAATTCATGGTGAATTCACTGTGTGACTACAATTTTCTCAGCCTACAAGTTCATGGACTAACTGATCCCTGGAAACTCGACTTTTCATTATGTTCCCTAGGTTGCCATTCTGTTGGAGATCAGACTGTAAGTTGAAGTGTTCAATTCGTTGGCGTGGTGAGACGGAACCGCTTTTTTCCTCACATCCAAACCAGCTAATTCAAGCCCGCTTTTCCGTGCGTATCATGTCTCCTTTGAAAAATCGCTTCAGCTGGAACTGTCTTCGAAGACCTCTTACTAAATCCAAGTTGCAGGAACTTGTTTTCACGATAAGTAGAGTCGAATCTGAGTGGATTTCAGTGAGATAACCCTTTTTCTACCCCCCTGCTCTGTGAAAATTTCAGGAAATCAGGCAATTCGCACTCGGCAAATGAAGTGTGCGATCTAACGATCCTGAGTGTATCAAAGGATTAGTAAAATGGCTACAGCCATTGAAGAAAAGTGGGTTGTCAAAAGTGGAAACTTGCAATTCGTTGGTAGTGTGAGGAGATTTGTGATTTTTCTGGAGACTTCGTCCTGTAAGTGAAACCAATCTATGCTGAAAAGCCTAGAAGCACTGTACAGCTGTTTCATCCTTATTGGGAATCATCGGCAGTGCGCATCTCACGAAACTCCGGGAGGTCTCGAACCCACAACCTCCTGGCTAGCAGTTTGAACACTCAACCGTTCGGCTGCGGGCGGCTGATCAGGGCACTTAGGGTATAGTGCCGCTCATCCTTTAACCATGGGTTCTATATCACGAGGTCACACCGGTTGACTGTCTGCTCGAGCAACGAGTCCTCAGATGGAAGTCGTAATGCATTACTCATGAGATTGCTGAAAATCCGTCGACAGTCCACGACCGGTTTCGCCCTTCTCGGGGCTCATTAGGTGGGCGCAGTGCCCAAGTTTCCGTCAACCTTATGTTCTACTTGAAACCAAATTGCACGAAATTACCGAAATACACTTATTTGCAAACAAATTTGGTTTTGCGAGAGACCCACCAGGAACCCAGCTGAATCTCCTGTTTGTGATGTTTCAGCTGGGTGTGAGATTGAGTTGGGTTCCAAATGAGACTCCCGCAAAACCAAATTTGTTTGCAAATGAGTGTATTTCGCTAAGGAACTTGCACCCTCAGGACATCTGAGTTCACCATGGGATTTGGGATAAAGGTCAACTAGTGAATGAACACAGGTTGCATTGCGGTTTGTGTCACAGTACAACACCGTCGTTTTGCGTGAGAACCACCAGGCTTGTGCGTCCTGCTGAGACGATGAAAGCCGTCCAAATGTGTGGGACTCGGAGGCCTTTTTTGTTGTCCGGATGCGTGTAACTGGTCACAAACATGATTTGACGAGCACCACCTAGGCGGTGTTGAACTCCATACTCAACTTTCAGATGCATGTAGCTAGTGAGTATAACTGTTTCACACAGTGTCACGCCCGATCGACCTAAGGCAATGCCGAGCGGGGTGCAGCTGGTGAACGTATCGGATCTTCACCACGGAGAAATGATTACAAAGGAGGATGAAGCGACCGATTTAACTGGAGCTAACTCCTGGATTGATTATACGAATCAGTAAACGGTGAGGAAGTTCGCTGATATTATGGGTACTTTGGAATCTCACCGGGCGTTCCCCTCTGTAAGCGGGGCTAATCTATGCTAAAAATATGAGAGAAACTGTATCGGTTTTAACAAGATGACTCGTGATCGCGTAATATCCTTTTTATTCGCGCAACTGACTCCACCACACTGGACTGACCTGAATCACTAGATATGAACAGGCGATGTTGTTCACCATTGAGCCGACTTGAAGAAAAGTACTGTTCAGGAACGGACGTAACCTAAGGAATGAACTTCAGCTGACGACCAGTCTGTTCCATTCAGCCTTTTTGGTATGCACACAATGAGACATAGGAACTGAAGGTATCGATACGTCGATCTCAAGATCCGGTTCTCCTTTCCGGACAAAACTGGAATATTGATTCTTTGCATCGGAGGAAGGACGGAACGATATAAAACGGGATAAAGCTGTACATATTGAAAGAGAAAAGTTGAGGTTACCGCGTTCATTGTGTCTATCGGGTTGCAATCTTACGATACATGTTTCCATAGAAAATTTCGTTTGCGAAACCACTGTTCTGAATATTTTAACCAAAATTTATTTGTTTTTAATGTCTGGTCTCGATTTCAGGCTATTTAATTCCGTTATTTAATTCAGTTGCCTGGGAACATCAAAACCGAGAGATTCAACTGGGTTCCAGGTGAGTCTCTCGAAAAACCAAATTAGTTTGCAAATGTGTGTATATTCGCAAATTTCGTGCAATTATTTCAATTAGAACATAAGGTTGATGGAAACCCGGTGCGTGCGTCTACCTGATGAGCTCCAAAAGGGCGAAACCGGTTGTGGGCTATCGAGGAGCTTTCAGCGACCTTATGAGTAGTGCATTACAAAAAACTATTTAATTCCCACTGTGTGGGGTTGTTGACGTGACGATGACGAATAATTTTTCTCCATTATTCCCCCATGTTTTCCACTATGTTCAACAAGTATCACACAAGACTGAGTGTCAGATGGCTTTCAAGATGTTATGAACGGAGCTCTTAACGTAGCTTGTGTTGTTAGCGTGCAAAAAACGTTGAGGGCTCACCTGAAATAATTGTTGTATTTTGTTATCATCCAAGTTTTCAAAAAGTCTTTATGCGTACTGCTTAATGAAGCACCTAGAAGCTTTGCCCCAAAGCCCTACCGTGTTTTTTTCCTTGTTTTCAATTCCCCGGCCGTATAGAACGGCCTGTTTCAACTCTGTACAGACTTTGTTGTTGCGCTCCTAGGTATTAGAGTGATCAAGGAATCCCTGTTGTTCTCTCATCCTGCTAGTGAGTGAATCTGTTCCGAAAGGCTGAGGATGACTGCGGGACAGTTTCATCCTTGGTCAACCAGCTCCAAACGCAACGGAACTACGTAACCGCCAATGGAATAGCCCTTTAGTTGAGACGGATTTCATTGGTTGTTCTTGACTCGGCCTTGACAAACGAGTTGTATTCTTAGTATGACTTTTGACCGCTTGCGCTCGATAGTGATCAATAGATCAGCCGATTCGCACATTCATTGACTTTTCTGGTTTGGCCAAGCGCACCAGACTATCAGTCGGCTATCCAGACCGGAGGTCATAGTAATAAATAGGCACTAAGGAGACTGTGGTCAACAACAATAGTCATCAGTAGTACGTCAGTCATCAGTGGTACGTATAACGCGGACCTCCAGACAGTATCTGAACACTATACCGTTCGGCCACAATCGACCAAGTAGAGCTCTGATTAACCTGAAGTCAGAAAAGACCAAGTCACTCAACCTTTTCCTGCAAACTAGTTTTTTTAATGTTTTTTGTCCGCTTTCCGCCTTTCCTGTGCTCTTTTCCGCTTTGCATCAAAAAGACATCGGAGCTAATCAGTGATCACGGTTATCAGATTAGCTCTCATTATCAGCAACCCTAAGTGTGCTTGCTATTGATGCCCCGTGAATGGGGGCTCTGAGACGGGATACACTAAAGGTCATGGCTTGAGTGATGCGCACGTATTCAGCCTGTTGCCTCCAATATATAGCATCCCATCCCGGCCTTGTGAATGAAATCCCACCGTCACTGCTGGATTCACACCTCAGACGTATCACGACGAGTCAATTATAGTCACACATTTTCCGTATGGGGTCACCAAGATGAGCTTTTTGTTCACAAAATTAGCCTCCCGAACCGCTACCGTTCTCACTCTACCATGCAGGTCCAAAAGTACATCAAGGCATTTGGATCCCATTTTCTCCTAGTTATGATCTGACACAAAATATAACACTCTTCTCTCTTGAATCTGTTCATTATGTGCATTTGAATGATTCCCAGTACCTCCTCATCGTTATATCCTCTAACCCGAAGCATTTTGAGCATCTGCTAAGCACGCTTGATCCTCGCATGCAACCCAAGGTGCTCTCACCTGCTTGTGTGATCCTGACGCTTTGCAATGTCGCACACAGTTTGCTGCTACCTCTTGGTTCTCTTGGACCCAACTCACTTGCCTCCAAAGCGTCATCCATCAGTAAATGTAAATCATTTGAGAGTTCCGAATTCTAGAAAATAGAAACTCACTAGTTGAATTCATGAGAATCCAATCTACTGTGCCAATGAGGTGTCTCTGGTAAAGTTTTTACATACTGAAAGAAATCTGAGAGAGACCGTCTTGTAGAGTAAAATGATTAACTTAGCTCTCAAAGAAGATATTCATTCATTCATTCATTCATTCATTCATTCATTCATTCATTCATTCATTCATTCATTCATTCATTCATTCATTCATTCATTCATTCATTCATTCATTCATTCATTCATTCATTCATTCATTCATTCATTCATTCATTCATTCATTCATTCATTCATTCATTCATTCATTCATTCATTCATTCATTCATTCATTCATTCATTCATTCATTCATTCATTCATTCATTCATTCATTCATTCATTCATTCATTCATTCATTCATTCATTCATTCATTCATTCATTCATTCATTCATTCATTCATTCATTCATTCATTCATTCATTCATTCATTCATTCATTCATTCATTCATTCATTCATTCATTCATTCATTCATTCATTCATTCATTCATTCATTCATTCATTCATTCATTCATTCATTCATTCATTCATTCATTCATTCATTCATTCATTCATTCATTCATTCATTCATTCATTCATTCATTCATTCATTCATTCATTCATTCATTCATTCATTCATTCATTCATTCATTCATTCATTCATTCATTCATTCATTCATTCATTCATTCACGTTGCAGCTTTACTCTGGAACGTAATCTCTGTTTGAAGATCACTACAATCACTATCATAATAACGTTCATTACACGAAACGATTTTTATGGAAAATAATACGGTGTGGATTTCGCGGTGCTGTGATACGACGTACCAGATAGCTAAGCTGTATCTTATCCAATAATGACTAAGGAACGAACGAAAAGTACCACCGTTCGTGAAATGTCCGTTTTGTGTGGATTTCTTCTGACATCAGTCTTTCACTCAATTCGCCAAGTCGTGATGGTCCATCTGGTAACATGTGGATCTGTCAGATGATGTACCAAGGTTGCTGATTTGTCAAGGTCATTCGTGTGGAAAACTATTGAAGTGAGACTTTCCGTTGCCACATTCGGGATGTCTGTTTATGAGGAGGGATTCTGCCCAAAAGCAGTTGGTTTTTATCCAGGACATGCTGTATTACCTTGGAATCATTAACTAAGACATGGACGGGACTCACCGGGGAGGGGGTACCACATTGTCCTAATTCGATTCCGTCCTGAAGTCAGCGATGTGTTTCTAACCTCCGTTTGTTAATATGCACGTCGAACCAGCCATCTATTTGAACCGTGTAGCGGTAATTACAATTCAGCCTACAAATTTAGCTTGTAGTGCTCTCTCAGAGGGTCCCGCACGTTTCCTGGTCGTGTGTTTTGGAATAATGTATTACTTTCTTTATTATTTTGCTTTTCTGGGTGCCTATCGGTGTGTGATTTCCCGTTCATATCCGGGGATTTTCTTGATAAACTGTGTGGGATATCCAGCTCCTGCAATACCGGTTCAGTTCTCTTTCAACCATTCCTATCTTTACAGTAAGTCCGTACCACTCGCCTAACTATAGTCTGCTACCCTCGTATTCAGAGGTTGGGACCGGTTGAACTCTGGACGGTGATCACAGTGTGTCGGTTTTCTATATGTGAACGAAGTGGGAAGTTTCAAGAACAACTTGGTGCACTATCGCCGCATAATGATGAACAAGTCTGCACAGTATTATCCCAGTATGCGAGTTGGCTTCGCGAGGTTGTTTGATGCTTCTGGCTGTGGATGATCCCAGGACACATTCGCCCCTATTAGAATCTCACTGTGATTCCCTCTACACCGGGGCCGCTTATTTCCACAGTGAATAGTTTTCAAGCTAGAAACGTTCTACGTGGCGTGTTTGAGTTCACTTGATCTTGCAAGGTGATATCGTTATGCTGCAAAGGAGAATGGACAGCTTAGATTGAGATCTTGACATCCACATGGGATTTCCCTGACGATGATGGGTGTTCATCCAACGCCAGTCAGACAGCCTAGATCAAGGTCAAAAGTGCATCTTAAATACCGCGATCCTCTTCTTGTAATTCTTGTGCTCACCTGTTCGCAATGAAGCTGTTGTGTTAGCGAGTCTTTTTTCGGCATCGAGGCGTGGACAACAGTTAATTACAACACGTCCCATAAGTGGAATCATTCCATGAAGAAAATTCAAGGGTCATTTAACGCCTTCTTCTTCCTTACTGTGTAACGTCAGCACTGCATATCCCACGAGTCCATCAGGCGAGAGTCCTTCCCGCGTAGTTCCGGCTAGCATTTGAATCCCATAACGTTCGGCCGCGAGCTACTCACAATCAGTGTGCTTAACGTACTGTTATATCTGCTGATTCGCCAGTTTGTGGTATCTGCTGCTGACCCGCTCAAGTGCCTAGTGCCGGAAAAAGACTCACAGAAAGGACACAAGAGCTATATTCCGAACAAGCGAGTGAGTGCGTGCGAGTGCAAAAGTTATAACGGCCGAGCGCTATTTAAAGGGCACTTTCCGACATTGACATAGACCGTCTGATAGGCGTTTAGTGAACATCCATCAACATCGATCGTGCCTCTATGAAATGCCTGAACACTGATCACATTCGGTCGTCCTTTTGTGGCGTGCATGAACACTCATCAGCTTTTGCTGAACTGATTGAATGATTGACTGGCCTGGGCGCCTGACAACTTTCCTATTGAGATTCTGGTGGAGTTTTAGGGTCTCAGTAGGTTCCGGGGGTGCTTGGGTTACTTTCAGGAATCTAACTTTCTTAATACTTACGCACTGAACAAACCAGAATCAACGGGAGCCCTCGTTCTGGGGAACTGCCATCCGAGCAACCAGACAATACACGTGGTGATTGAAAAATGAACGGCGCCGTGTCCTGCTTAGGTACGGGTTGACCACACTGCTGGTCGACGGCTGATGGCGAAAGAGCGGAGCGTCTCTAATGTAGATGTAACAGCTGCAAAAGTCTTCTTGGCTTTTATGTGCAAATTAAATTTACTGACCGAACGGAATCCGGGTTAAGAACTATTTTTTTCAGTCACAAAAAAGTGCTGGGTTGCAAATGCCATGATGGAAAACGGTCCGCAAAGAAATAGGTTTCCTTAGAGATTTCCGATAAAACCTAAACACGTTTGGCGTTTATTTGACTTTGGAACAACCGTAGGTAAGACAGTGGTGCGAGTTTGTTCTTTTATTTTCCGCAAGCAGGTTGCAATGTTTGCAATGTTCACTGGTCACCAAGATGTCAACTCTAAATGTATTCCAAGTTCAAGCGACTCTGTGAGCGTTCGTTTCTCCGAAAAGTTTCATTTAGCACTGAAACGT
>NW_008752141.1:88551-115845 GCF_000715545.1 Opisthorchis viverrini | reverse complement strand
TTTGGTGAACCTCCATCAACAACGATCGTGCCTCTATGAAATGCCTGAACGCTCATCACATTCGGTCGTCCTTTTGTGACGTGCATGAACACTCATCGGCTTTTGCTGAACTGATTGAATGATTGACTGGCCTGGGTGCCTGACAACTTTCCTATTGAGATTCTGGTGGAGTTTTAGGGTCTCAGTAGGTTCCGGGGGTGCTTGGGTTACTTTCAGGAATCTAACTTTCTTAATACTTACGCAAACACTCATCGGCTTTTGCTGAACTGATTGAATGATTGACTGGCCTGGGTGCCTGACAACTTTCCTATTGAGATTCTGGTGGAGTTTTAGGGTCTCAGTAGGTTCCGGGGGTGCTTGGGTTACTTTCAGGAATCTAACTTTCTTAATACTTACGCACTGAACAAACCAGAATCAACGGGAGCCCTCGTTCTGGAGAACTGCCATCCGAGCAACCAGACAACACACGTGGTGATTGAAGAATGAACGGTGCTGTGTCCTGCTTAGGTACGGGTTGACCACACGGCTGGTCGACGACTGATGGCAAAAGAGCGGAGCGACTCTAATGTAGATGTAAGCCATGATGGAAAACGGTCCGCAAAGAAACAGGTTTCCTTAGAGATTTTCGATAAAACCTAAACACGTTTGGCATTTATTTGACTTTGGAACAACCGTAGATCAGACGGTGGTGCAAGTTTGTTCTTTTATTTTCCGCAAGCAGGTTGCAATGTTTGCAATGTTCACTGGTCACCAAGATGTCAACTCTAAATGTATTCCAAGTTCAAGCGACTCTGTGAGCGTTCGTTTCTCCGAAAAGTTTCATTTAGCACTGAAACGCCGAGACGTTCATTCGGGGAAATCATTCGTCATTTGAAACAAAACGACACGACAGCGATTAAGGTTGAATGGTGTGGCAAGTTCAACTACGCCGTTCTCCAGACACTTGGAAAAAACAGGGAGTCACTATCAGAAAGGAAGAACAATCTAAAGTGGTCTTTCCCTCTGAGACGTCATAATTGAAGACCCGCGTGGCGCACATTCCGTGAGTATAGGATGGGTGACGCTGCAACCTGTGTGTGTCACATTGCTATTACGAGGTAAGTAGGTTCCTGTGTTTCCAGCTTTCAACTCCAGACAGTTTTGATCAGAACAGATTAGTGAGTGCATTAGACCGTTTCCAATTTCGGACCGACGTTGACTCCATCGCAGCTATGACAACCAGACGGATGCCAGTCCGGAACACGAAGTCAGTCGCCGTTGAAAGTTTTATTAACTCGCGAACGACCACGCAGTGCGAAAACATTCTTACCGATATTTATGCAGGTGAATGTAACTTTTCCGGTAATAGTAAAATAATTGCTTGCAAGTGAAAAGCACTTTTCTTCAGGAGACTAAAAGCGTAACAAATGATTGCGAATTTCACCAGAAATTTCTAGCCGATTAGTTGGTTAATTTAATCTGCCTTCTCCCTTTGAGGTCGCCCCTATCACACTACAACAACACCTGTGTTTTTTCTGTATCAACCTGACAATGCCATATGATCACCTTCGAAAGTCCCAAAGCAGTTCTCAGATACCATAATGGAAGGAATGACGGCAGTTGTTCATTAAAAACAGGGCATGATGCCATCGAATGAATCGTACAGTTTTCACTTTGCCGTGATATCTGTTGACCAAGTGAGACAAACTGGTTGGAACAGCGCACCGGCAAATACAAGTCCACAACTGTCAACTGCTTCGAGACTACTCCCAATGGAGAAACCAGTTTCCGAGGAGCAGTCTTGACTTTACAGATGTTCCAATGGAACAGGATGAAACAGCCTATCCAGTTTGGTTACTTTACGTTACTGAACGTCAGTCGTTGTCACGAATGTGTATTTGATTCGCTAGGACTTTTGTCATAAACTTCAGAGTACGTTAAAAACGCTCTCTTAAGGTTACTTCCGGTTGTTCTCTCACACTCCAAGAAGAGGCGTTGTTCAGTCTTTTCGAGTTACTTCTCAAGAATAAGAGTATCAGGAAGGTCAGATTTCTGAAAGTAACCTCAGAATGCCCGGAACTTACTGCTCCATCAAAATCTCAACAGGAAAGCCGGCAAGCATCCTGACCGGTCAATCATTCAATCAATTTAGCAACAGCTGATGAGCGTTCTTGTACGCCACAGAACCACGACCGAATGTGATCAGTGTTCAGGCATTTCCTAGAAGCATGATCGATGTTGATGGGTGTTAACTAACGCCTATGAGACAGACTAGATTAATTGGTAATTGATCAGGTGGCTGATTTGCAAATCCGTTGCCAAGCTCGGCGAACAGATCAACAGCCACCTGATCAATTACCAACCAATAAACCCGAGCTACCAATATTCCAACACAGTCTAGATCAGTATCAGAAAGTCTTCTTTAAATGGCCGTTTAAATGGCGTGGGGCCGTTGTAACGTTTGATCGCGCACGCACTCACTCGCTTGTTCGGAATATAGCTGTTGTATTCCCTTCTGTTTTTTTTTTTTTCCAGCACTATGCACTGAAGCGGGTCAGCAGCAGATAACACAGGACGGCTAATCAGCAGATATAACAAAGAGTTATATGAAAGATCTGCGACCATCTTCCATCCCTCGGTCACACTGACGAAGTCATTCTCTTTTGGGGGAAGGTAGCATGGTTCGCTCGTCCCCGGGCTCTCTTTCCCGTTCTTTCCTGTCATTTGTGCATCCATGGTTCTTCACCAAGTTTTTAGCGAAGACAACCATCAATGATCAAAGGTTTTGCTGTTTGCTCTTGAATACGCACAAGGACACCCGATAGGTCGTTTAAATGAATGAACATGCAATCGGACGGTGAATTTTGGTTTACTGACTTAGCCGGACACTTCAGTTGTAAACGTTTGACCATCAGTACTCGAAGTATCATCAGTTCGAAGCGTTTATAACTGTGCACTGGGTCTTTATGAGCCATTCACCACGCGTGCTGCTAGCCCATAATTATTTCCAGTTATAACTGGCTGGATGGCTAATCTGTTAGCCTGTTTTCTCTTCGGTAGACCCCCAATGATGGCTTGTTCTGATCTGTAGCGGCTACCCTCCTGTCTACTTACCCCTGGAACTAATTTTATTAGTACATCCACATAGATTGTCTATTAGCTTGTTTGCCCCACAACTACGAGCATCGCCTACCATCAGCACCTAATTCTCTCTTTCGCTAAGGAGAGGTCACTCATCAGATCACGCGTCACAAAACTCAAACCACGTGACAATTCCTGTCCCACTTACAACCTTAGGCGTCAACATGTACAGCAAAACTTCTCAACCATTTTCGTTTACGCGGTTACCACTTGCGTAACGCGCCAGGATCATGAACTTCATTCAACACATCAGATCAAGTTGTATTCATGTTCGTGCAAGTATCAAAAGAGAAGGGACACCCTTCTCTTTGCAGTGCACACAATAAATGGGCATACAACTAGGCTCAACACACACACTCGCGTGCACAGGACAGGAAGTCAACAGACCTCCGCAAGTCTCCACGGCAACTACGGAACACAGGTAGCAGCTATACCGCAGAGAAGACACTCCGGAACTTCCCTCAGGAATTCTCAAAAAGTGTCCTCAAACGATAAGTCACTTTTTTTTTGGCTTATTCCACTTTTCGCATTGTATCTATTTTTATCCAGTGTACCTAACTATTGTATTCATCACGTTATAGTAAGACAGACCTCTGTTAGTGCTTGTTACCTTCTGATAATCAACTTAATGACATCACAACTAGAGTACTAACAGATCCTTGGTTTTCTCGTGTGGTCCGTCTGAGTATTCCGATAGAGTGGCGTATCTTCTGTACATGCTGTCGCCCAGATTGGATTCAGTTTGTCATGTTTCGAGGCATTCCCTTTCCCATCGCACTTTCAGCTTTTGCAAAATGAACTTGATGCTTTCTGGGTTCTTGCGTGTGGAGATTGTCTTTCAATATTTTCCACCTTGTTGTTTTTTGCTCGTGTACACTATCCATATTTTTCAGCAGAGAATTTGTTACAAACGTTGCTGACCTGACTATTTCACTGTTGTCCTTTAGTCTTCTCCTTGGTAAAATCACTTAGCAGTTGTACTTTGAGATGGAAGTTCGGGGATGGTCTCTTAGGCGTTGTTTTGATGGAAGCTTTCCAAGTGTTCCATAGTTTACCATTAATCACGATCAATAATTACGTGACGCATTTCCGGATCACATATTTAGAATGCAAAATAGACTTTACATCATCACCCAAAAAATCGATCTAAGCATGACTGATATAAAAACTGGCCACAGAAAAATCAATGAAGTTTTCACAGCATATCCGCGACAAAATCCACTTTCTGTCTTATTCCTGTCTTCTTACTTCACAAGTGATTCACTCTCAAAGCAGCTTGCTCGCTTCAAACGCAGTTTTTATTGCAGTTTAATTAACTTCTTACTCGATTGGATGCAGGAATGGAGCGCAATCCAACAGGACATGCATTGATTTGTTCGTTTGAAGAGAAATTCCTCGCACAGAATCATACTTGAAGGAACACGTGGTGAATCATTACCCGTAGCATTAATTCTCTCTAGTCCAGGCGAAGTCGGGCGAAGTTTATCGATCACATGCTGTTGATGAAAGTGATACGTATTCAACCTACATTGGCGGATAAAAAGTATGATTGATTGATTAATGGCAAAAATTATGCATTCGTTTGTTCCCGCTTCTTACCAAGTTATCAGATCTACTATCCCCGTCGGGTTGGGCGAACGTGTTCGGTGACTCATTCTCCTGAGAAGCTTTCTAATGCAATTAGTCAGTAGTGGTACGGCGATGTTTTGCGGAAGATAATTGCATTCGGTCGACTCGATTCGGCCTTGAATTGGAACGGGAAGTGTGAACATCGTGTATGTGTGTGTGTTATTGATCTCTTGGCTTGTGTCCCGAAATTTTGCCGGCTGGTTCATCTTGGAAGATACTTCAGATGAAATTGCATGTTCTTCGTCCATAATACATTGAGAAACCTTATAAGTGGTGCTCAATCAAGAAACGATCGGCCCTGTTTGAATCCCCATAGTCCTGAACAAAAAATCACAAGAGGAGATAAGCTAACTCTTGTTTTTGACACAACTGTTTACTCACAAGAACAAAGCCTTTCAATGAGATCTCCAATATCCTCAGTTTTAGCCAATATTTACATGGAGGACCTTGAACAAAGTTTTTTGGCGTTATGTTGACGACACGTTTGTTGTAATCAAACGAGATAACGTGAACTGCTTCCGTGACTGTCTCAATAGTTTAAACCCACACACTAAGCTGAGCACGGAAATAGAGTCCACTTCGGGCACATTACCATTTTCCGGACTGTATAACACATACGATTGGTGGGAAATTGAAAACGACTATCTACCAGAAACCAACAGATGCAGGAACCGTCTTAAGCTATTCATCATATTACCCAAAGTCCGTGTACGCCAGTATTGTCTCATCGAAGTTTCGTCGAGTTAGAGCGCTGTGCACAGAAGAGATCGACCGAATGGCAGCTCAAATTGAGAGTGCCAACAAACTTCAAGAAATAGGATACCCAGTGAAGTTTATTAGGCATCAACCAAGAAAGATATTGGCTCCAGTATCTAGACCCAGTAAGGAATGGATTGGCACAGCAGTCATTCCATATAAAGCAGGAGCATCGGAGGTTACTCGAAAACTGTTGAACTTAGCCAACATTCGAGTAGCTTTTCAGAAGGGAAAAACGCCACGCTCAGTTCTGGTGCAATTGAAAGATGCCCTGCCGGCTGAAAGGACTAGGGGCTGTGTGTATAAAATTAACTGCAACGATTGCGCTAAGGTCTATATAGGACAAACTGCCAGGGAATTGCACACCAGAATTGGTGAGCACAAAAGAAGGATTAACAAACCACTAAGGAATACAGAAGAGTACCAAACGCTGGTCAAAGACTCAGCGATGGCGGTACATGCCTTAGACACGGGACATAGAATAGATCTGGACAATGTGGAAGTTTTAAGACGGGGACTGCGATTCACATCACAGTGGCTGATCGCTGAGGCGATGGGATTCACTAAGCATCACAGCGTGAATAGAATCGAGGGTGTGGAACTGGCGAGCGTATGGAAAGCGGTTTTAGAATTATTNGGGGTGGAAACCCCAACCGACCAAAGGTCACAGCATCCCTCCTACACAACTTTCTTAGCACTAGCTCACCCACACAGACTAACAGAAGGTTCAAACGAAGTTCAAGAGGAACCAGCAAATGGACCGAACCAGAAGAACTAGACCCTGGTTTGGACCCAAACACATGTAGGTTTCCCCACCGACCCAACATTTGTTCAACCACCCTAACACACTAAAATCCCTCGGCCGACACCCAACAGAGATTTAGCTTGACGTAGCTGATTGGTTCTATTTCCGCCTTAAATCTCGACCAATCTCGGAATCTAGTCATTTGGCCTGACGAAGCTTTTGTGTCAAAAGCGAAACGTCGCCCAGCAATAAATCTACCGATTGTCACCAAACTTTTTCAAAAAGTCTTGGTTACTTAGGTGCGGTTATTCCGTATGGATCAGCTAATTTTTTTCCGGTAATGTCAATTTCACAATGCAACCTTAGCCCCGTGACCACCATCATCTAGCCTTGACACCCCACGCGCGATAACAGAATAGTGTCCATTTCGGCCTAATGAGTCTAGAATTAGAGTTGTAATTTCGCAGCTTTGTGGTGTGACAAGCCTCCCGAGGAGCTGCTTGTTTTCAAACAAACGCCGACTGCAGCACAACATCCCACGCTGGTGGAGTGATATGTGAAGTTTCGTTAGTTTTTTGTGCTTGGATGTCACCTCAGTGATGGAATTTTTCGGCATCGAGCACCATAGCGTATTCCTTTCGTCATTGGACCGGTATTGATGACAACAGTGTGAGGACAGAGGCTACACCCAGCAGATATGAGTTTGTGACACCCCACGAAAACTGAAGTCCATCATTTCCAGTAAGCATCAAGAACAGGACCGCACAGACTAGCCATTTCGATTCGAGTCGTTTTTATTTGTTCGACAAAGCGGATAAATTGTGGCTTTTCCTTACCCCAAGCAGGTTAACAACATCAGAAAGGGACAGGTATTGAAAGGTGATCAAGCGGTTTTTGATTTATTCATCCGGCTTGGTAGCTAGGATAAACTGAATGTATAAAAAGCAACTGATGATTCGTATCGTTTGAGTACTGAGTTCGAAGAGCTTGGTGGACTGTTACTGCAGTGATATTAAAATAAATGTACTACTTTATTTGACAGCAGTAGTTGAGAATTTGGATGAAAACATGGAAAGCCTTTCAGTCGCATGAACGGAACGTTCGAGTGGCCAACTAGTTATTCTCTTGATCGCTACAGTGATAAGAGAGCCACTTTCTCGTTATATCTACTGAAAGACAAACATTGCACTTCTTGATAGCAAAAGCATGATCTTAGAACCGTCACTTCCCTAATAAAGTTGTCTATGGAAGGAAACCGTTCAACATTCGCCGTGAAATTGTTCGTTTATTACCGGTAAATCTGAGGCTCTACGTAAGTCAATTTCCGCTAGCTGTAGAGCAACAATATTTTTCACCTGGTATGAACGGAAGAATTACAAAAGTAAGTTGTGAGACGCTTTCACGTCTACACAGATTTTCGAATTCAATGGCCAGTGTGGACTCGAACCCGGTAAGTACTGACAAACGCTACCTGTCTTTTTAGCGGAAGTAGTCGTTCGGGCACAGAACGGTGCAAAATACACAGCATATGAAAAGGAAGATATCCACAGATAAACGACGTTCTCCTCATTTGTACAATAGACCGTACAATCCACAGTTCCGAGCCCTCGGAACAAATGACATACAGGTTCAAAGCACTGTCAGCTGATTAAACATCAAAGCTTCATTTTAGTTAAAAAATACTCGACGGCAACGGAACGACGTTCTCCTCATTTGTACAATAGACCGTACAATCCACAGTTCCGAGCCCTCGGAACAAATGACATACAGGTTCAAAGCACTGTCAGCTGATTAAACATCAAAGCTTCATTTTAGTTAAAAAATACTCGACCGGCAACGGACGGGAAAACTAATGCAACGAATGGATCAATAGTGTAGCGAACTTGGATCGATTGACCACATGCGTCTATCAAGCAGACCAACCGGAATTGATCGATCACATCATAAGTTTGCAGGAGGATGTCCGGGTAAAGCAAACATCCACGATCGCACCCTGCTGTCAAAGCAGTTTGGGGAAAAAGTGTTGCACTTCTCAGAAGATTTCCTGACGATTCTTAATAGACCTACGATGGCAAACCATGTGGTATGGGCGGCAGTGTATGCATTTTTTCTGTCACGTGATCTTCATATCCGACGCAGTTTCACATAACACGAACTGACAAGACCGGCACCCAAATGGGGCTCTTGTGTCGGCCGTTAGCTTGATCATGTTAGAGTGCAGCATTGTCGATTAAATGAATAACTGGATAGCTGGGGCCAAATAATCAACAGTGACTTCGAAAGCTGGAAAGAATTACGCTGAATTTCTCGGATCATAGCGAATTTCGTTAATCATGATGTACCGCAGACTGTTTTCCTGCACGGTTTTATACAAAATAGCCCATGACCTGGAAACAGAAGCCTAGAAACGACAATACGACAAGTTTCTCCATCCCCTAGACACACCCAAGGTTTCTTAGTGCATTAAATTTGATGCAACTCGGTTGGTGTAATACACAAAACCAAAGGGATCATGCCATCTTCCGCCGTTGGGCGTTTCTGGCCATGTTTTAGTGAACGAGTCTCGTATCGACGAGTCTCGTATCGATCCAAACTTCATTCGATCGTTGACAGCAACTCACAAATAGAAGCCGGGTCTGAGTCAGCGTCAAAAGCTTTTCTTTCTGTTGGCAGTGACGTTCGTGTTTCCATAATGCCCTTCTGACATGATAATTTTCTCCCTTTTACTTGTTTATTATTTGAACTTTGACGTACATGCCTGATGGGACACTACTGAAAACCCGTGGTGTCACTGTGTGCCTGCCTGATGGGACACTACTGAAAACCCGTGTTGTCACTGTGTGCGTGATTTTCAACTACTATCTAATTTTCAGTAACGTCTATTTACACCGCAATTAGATTCATGCCATGAGCCTTGACGCAATTACGGGGCAAAATTTGCATTCACTGCGGTTTGCTTCGCGGCGTTGCTGTGTCGGAGTATCACAGAGCCTAGCTTTAACCTTGGAATGGAAGGGTACAGTGAGTTTTCCCGCCTGCGAAGAGGGCATCTGACACATAGGAATCTGGACGATCGATATTTTGATTTTCTTTTCTCGCATTACTTCAGTGTTAGGTAAACCCTCCAAGTAATCTTTTTCACCGAGAAGCACAATACTCATGACTCTGTTGAATCCCCTCTCCGACTCGGCAGTCCCTTATTCCGAGACTTTCTCTCATCTCTCTGTAGATCAGACGTTCCGCGATATGTAGAAATTGTTCCCCGTAGATCGAAATCCAACTCGGGTACCCCAACAGAACTGAGGATTCCATCTTCCGTACAGAGGAGGTTGGACCTAATGAAACATTGCTTTCTCTCAAGAACCTGGTGGGTATGCTGTCTCGAGGTTTTTTGCTTCGATACTTGTCCTTGCTCTAGGCCAGACAGTGAGGACTCATGTGCCGTGTATCAGTTACACTCACTGCGTTGTCGAAATGGCTCACTCGCGTCATCACTGGTGCTCGTGCATCTGAGCTATTGCCTTGAATGCATAGCTCCCTTTCCAACCCTCCATTCACCCCACTTGACGGCCAACTGACAGTGCTGGATTTATGCACCAATTTATCAGCTCCCGCCTGCAATGCGCAGCTACCTGCCCCCCTAAATCATCGGTGAACGAAACTGCGGCTGCACTGTACGACGAGTACGCGGTTATTACAGCTGACACTGATGATGATGATGATGATGATGATGATGATGATGACTGCGTTGTCAAAGTGTCTGAGACATCCATGTCGGTTCGCTTGTGCGAAGAACTCACAGCTGATGGCAACTGATTTGCAAACTAGCATTTTGTGGGGCGCCGAGCCAAAAACATTCCTACTTATCTCTGGATTAGTTGATCTTAGCAGTATGCTGAATACACTTTGCAAGTGTTCGTCAGTGTTGGAATTCCGGTGACTCGTATGCATCCATTGGTAGTTGATCAGGTAACTCTTGATCCGTTCTCCTAGCTTGAAAAGTGACTTGCAGGCGCTTTTTTCCAGTAGTGCGCCCACTTGTAGCGCTCATCCACTCACTCACTCGGTGAAAATACTTCGCTATTCATTTGTCAAGATTGGCGAACAGATCAATGGCCACTTGATCAACATTCGAAATGTTTTTCATCGAAGTANAGTAAATATTCAGCAAGCGGAGTTGCAAAATACTATCTGGAGGCCTCTTCACTTCCTCGATTGAAGGATGAGTGAAACCAGAGGAGTTCTGGTAACTTTTAATTCTAGCGAAATTAGTTAATTACGCAGGCCGCTCGCGTCTCAGTTATCCGCACATTAACATCATCCGCTGCAGAGCTCTTCCAGCTTATGAAGATGCCGCAGTAAAAAACCTCAAGCCGTTTTTTTCGAACGTTTAGAAAAGTAAAAAAAGGATGAGAAACGCTGAAGTGATCTTTTTTTACTTTGAAAGTGCACAACACATACCAAAAATGGGATTCTCTTTGCTATTCTCGTTAAAGTACCTGTGTAACGGGAGGCAAACGAGTTGTATGTGTTGTTCGTGCAATCTCACTTTGCGTCTCTAGAAAAGGGGAGATCTGTTGCGGAATTTGTGGAGGCGCTTTGTAACATTTGCTTGGATCTGAGCGGTGAATGATTGGAGTCAGTGAATATCCAAGAAAGTTCAAGAAGACGCCTTTCAGGAGAAGATGGATGTCCAGTTTTTGTAAATAAGCTGCAAACGAGAGTTTTGTTTCCCTATCCAGTGGTCTGTAACCGGTCAATGGTCTGTAACCGGTCAGTTTGCTTTCTGCAGTAAATAGCTCCACAGCGAAGACCTTCTTCCTTTCACCTATAGTGGACAGATAAGCGTCAAACAACAAAACCATTTCGTCATCATAATCAAAATCCAGTGGTCTCTTTGGAGACGTAATTCGCGTGCCTAGATCTCAGGTCCTGTGGAGCATGCACTCCGTGAATTTAACAATGAAATAACTGAGCGTAAATGAGACAGGGCATGATCCCGACAGAACACCGTAGTTGTCAGGGTGCTTCTGGACAGTTCACTATACGCCGCAACCTGATCAGAGGTTCAAAAGCTTCGAACCGCTGGCTAAGGTTATTCAACAGAGCTAATCTTATTGAAGAAAACCATTGTATATAGGGTGTCTCATAATAAACGCAAAAAGTAATATTCATGTCAAAACTTTAAAACCAAGTCAAACATTTATTTTTTATGTGTACATACAAGAAGCAGAAAGGTGTAATGTGAACAAACTGACATTACAAAAGGTGTTGGAAAAAATCGCCCCTTTCTTCTAAAACAAGTTGGAGGTGGTATGAGATGTGAGACGCTATATGTTTAACTTCTTCAAGCATCACTCGTGCACACTTGTCTTCAGATCTTGCTGTTAACTTCACCAAATTCTTCGGTTTATTTTTATGATATACGTCAGCCTTGATCATCCTCCAAAACCAACACTCCAGAGGTGTGAGATCAGGTGACCTTGCGGGCCAAAAGTTTGGAAATCCACTCTCTCATCAGAAAATTGCTCTCGGAGGTAAGTTCTCACTTGGTTTGAGTAGTGGGGTGGAGCGCCATCTTGTTGAAAGACGCTTGATGACTCCATGTGCTGCTTGAGTTGTGGGATAACATGCATTTGCAGCATATGGAGTTAACTGTCGTCGGAAAACGTAGTGTCAGAGAAAAAGGGACGCAGGAGACACTTTGGGGGGAATCCCATCCACACACAGAGATGAGGGGAATGAAGATTATGGGTGAGGTAATCGTGAGGAGCTTCACAAGACCATATCACGCAATTGTGCCTGTTGATTATGCTTCATCGCTCCATAAAATGTTGGGGACGATTTCTTCGTTGTCCAGCAGCCAGTTAGCGAATGTGAAATGTTGCTCCTTGTCTTCTTCCGCGATGTTTTGTAATAAAGTGAAATGATACGGGTAGAGATGAAGGTGGCGTCTCACAATACGATGCACGCTGGCGCGGGTCAACTGAGACACCTGAGTTATTGACGAAGATGCCATGGTGCTTTGGGACTAAAGTTGCTCGGCGGCAATGGGCGCTCCTTCATCACTCAAAGACTTTCTCCCTTTGCCAGGAAAATCCAATACAGATCCAGTGGACTCAAATTTTGCAGTTAAGCGTGTACTGGGCAACATGGTGAAAGGATCTTTGATGAGACCGTGTTTGGTTTTGTAACCACGAAGTGCAGCGGTGGCGCTTTAACCAAGGGAATAATAGAGTTTCATAGAGTTTCATAATTTCAACGCGCATACTAACATCCGTCGCAGACAGAAAAAATGTCAACACTTGCTTACAAACCTCTCTTATGTAGCTATTATTATTAAAAAATTTTGTTGCCCTTTCCATGTTTAACGATGTTTATTCAATCAATCAAATTTTGCGTCTATTATGAGACATTGTATATATAACCAGCGGAATATGTGTGCATATGTACAAAATGCTTATATCTTCAAGTGACTTTTGGCGAAATCAACCAAAAATAGCCGCTTGACAAGCTGAATTAGAATATGTGACCTCCTTCCAATGCTTGTCTATCATTCTGGTGGTGGAGTGATTAAAAAATAAGTTTCAGCTTGTCGATAACCGATGACGTAGACCGTCTTTGGTGAACGTGGCGTTACTAAATGGAGAATAGAAACGAACACAAGGTTAGATGGGGGGGGGGGGGGGGGGTATTTTCAGTTGGCGTATGTACCAAAATTGTTTGGTGAAATTCCGGTTAGCATATGACAAACCACAGGCAGAGAAATGTGCACAATAAAATGATGTTTATGTTGACTAGCATGGTCCAGCTGAATTTCGCGAAGAGGGAAACTCTGAACATCTGATAGTTTCGGATAGTGGTAAGTGTTGACTTCACAACGTAGAATCCCTTCTTGGTTTAAAGACCCCGTCAAAGGGTTAAGAGGCATATCGCTATTCTATATATTAAAAAACGAGCGTTTCTAACACACCTGTCATCTACCTGTTTGCGTCGGGAGCTCGACAAAGCCATCGGGAATTTGAGCAAACAGCTGTGAGGTAGCGTACAGCTTGTCGTTATTTTACTGTCAGTAGTTCTTTATTTGAAAACTGCAAAAATCGCCCCAAACTTAAAGTAGAAAAATGCAGACTCGTTCATACATCAACTTTATGGTTTCTTATTTTGTTATAGATACAGTGGATTGCTCAGCATTTTGTATTTTCCGTACAACAGCTGCTGCTCGGTCATCCGGTTTAATCATCCCGCAACGAACGAGTGTTTTCTAATCGTTCTGACGCAACGTCAGCTTTAGGTCCGTTGCTGAGTGGTAAGAATCATCAAACATTCGCTGTAGTTTGAATAATCTAATTGCATCATTGTCAGGGACTTGTGAATAAGGACAGAGGTAGACAACATCCACAAAGATCAGGTGCATTAGTGGGGCTAAATTGCTTCTCGATAAGCATACAAAGGTGGTGATGATGCAAGGGGGAGCTTTTAGAACAAAAGTAAATTACCCTACATGGTATCGTATATTCCTATCAGATATGGAATTACTACGAAATTTCGAGTCCATCAGACGGTTAACGGACTCTAAATTTCAACCTGGATATATTCTCGAAATCGCCGTCTCCAGTGCGATACCTATTTCGCACTACACTACATTCCACTACAACTGTATCGATGTAGTGGATTGGCAAATTGACTGACACGATCCCAAGTAGGTTAGTATCGTCTGGGATCCGTGTTCATGGAGTTGCGCTTGACGTCACCACTCATGGGAGATGGCTACCAAAACCGAAACAGCGAAGTCACCCATGTCTGGATGAGGCAGGTAATTTTCAAATCATCGTTCTCATAACTCATGAATGAAAGCTAACTGAAAAACAGACCCATCTAGAGCCTGGAATATTCGGGGCCTGGAGGCTGTTCAACACCAATAATAATAATAATAATAATAATAATAATAATAATAATAATAATAATATAGTTCAGCTGTAACACTTTCGGTGGATAGCTATCACTTCATCCGAAGGAAGCACAAGGACGGAAATACTGCCAGGTTGCTCGAGCCTAAAAGGGAGCAGTCGAGATGTAGAGGTCGGGTTAGAGCTACGGACCATCCGGTCAGTCGATTCGCGCTCTAACCACTGATCCATCTCGAGCTCAGTCTGACAGTAGCCACCTTAATTCCACGTTGCCATATCATGGACTTTCTCCCGCGAAGTTTCCAACAGCAGTCACTCAGAACGGAAAACAACGCTTCGGTAGACGGTGGTCTGGCACATGCCCCAACCCCACGTCAACCTGCAAGGTTGGTATGCTGTTCTAAAGAATTGGATTTAGTTCCAGGTGCTCACTTACGCACCACTTCATTACGGACTCTCTGAAGCCAGCTTAATGTTGCTATGGTACAGAAAGACCGGTGATCCAACTTTTGATCGGAGGACCAAGTCCCACAACCGCCCTCACAGTTGTCTCTTATACACGAAATTTTAGCTTCAGCGAGGTTCGGCTCTGACGCTATAAATTGCACTTTCGCGAACGCTGCTCGCATCTTGGTCATCCGTTCATTAATTTGATCTCAATAAGTACAGTCACGGTTTATGCTGCTACCATACGGCAGTGAAGCATTGGTGTTGAACACTGATGTCATGCTTTCGTTGATGATGATGATGATATGCTGCTACCAAGGTACGTGCGTCGATAAAATCCCCATTTTCTCTATTCTGAAGTTTCCGAGAAGCACAAGGGGAGGGGAAATCTTGAAGTAAGACTTCACTTTGAAAGTGCAAAACGCACACATGGGATCGCTTCCGATATTTTGGTTAAAGTACTATGAGCGGACAAGTACTCGTCAAACAACATAACCATGTCATCCACATAATCCCAATTCATTACCCTTTCTTCAGACATGATTTCGGTACTGAAATTTATCGTCTGGAGTTTGCTCCGCATAATGACGTCAGTGACAAAACTGAACGAAGAAAGAGATGGATACAACCCTGACGAACTAGTTGTTTGGGCACTTCTGGTTAGTTCATTTTGCACTCTAACCTGACCGTGGGTATGAGAATATATGGCACGAAGAGTGCTTTTAATTTCCAAGGGAAAGATGATAGGAAAGATGATCTATCAACAGAGTCGAAGGCCCCCTTTAAGTCGAGGAAGTCCGCAATTTTCGACGTGAGACTTACACTCCTGTGATGGGAGCAGTCGGTTCGGGTACCTTTTCCGAATACGGGTGCGACCAGTGATTAGCTCCAACTCTGAAGCGCGTTCTGTTTCTCATATACTTAT
This sequence comes from Opisthorchis viverrini, assembly GCF_000715545.1. Taxonomy (NCBI): domain Eukaryota; kingdom Metazoa; phylum Platyhelminthes; class Trematoda; order Opisthorchiida; family Opisthorchiidae; genus Opisthorchis; species Opisthorchis viverrini. Next base: position 100,313 of record NW_008752141.1, on the reverse strand, counting down.
GAGTAACCTGGTCAAAGCGGAACACAGATTTTCAACCAGATGTGAACAACGTTGGGGGGGCGAGGTGGCTCAGTGGTTAGAGCACGAAAATAGTAATAAGAAGGTCCGTGGTTCGAAACCCCGACCTCTGCCTCTTGAATTCCCCTGTCTAGGCTTGGGCAACCTGGCAGTATCCCAGTCTTTCTGTTTGCTTCTGGTGTCACGGCAGCTGGGCACCGAAAGGGTGTTACAGATGAATGGTTCTTTTGATATATATTCCTGTATATCTTCAAGCTAGTCTGGTTGGTGAGTAGCACTCTGAGTGTGTTTAGAGGAACTTGATAAGTAAGTAGTATTACCGTTCGAATCCTTCATAAAGGTTGGCAATTTTGTCGCGGCCAGACCACCATGTGAACGAACCATCCACAAGACATATAGGATGTATAATATCTTGAGCAGACCAATGCAAGTTCTGGTGCACTCGCGAAACAAAACCCATGAAATCCAATGAAAAATCTCATTGCAGTTTGGAATTAATCAGAATATGTATTAACGTTTACAGGTAACTCTTCTAAACTTTTTAGTAGTACAGTAAAACAGACAAGACCACACAACCAACCGAACCACTTGTTCGTAAATGTGGGTGCAAGATTCCGTAGGAAAGATCATGCTTAGGGCAGAAGACAGAGAACATTGGACCATTATTGTGTAATTACTTGCTACTGATCACTTTTAGGGCGTCATTTTAAGGGCAGGGTCAACCTGAAACAGCTATCTAGTTTGAACTTAGAAATCGTTTAGCCGTAATGCACTACTCATAAGGTTGCTAAAAGTCCGTCGACAGCCCACTACCGGTTTCGCCCTTTTTGGGGCTCATCGGGTTAACGCAGTCCCCGAGTTTCCATCAACTTTATGTTCTTCTTGGACCCAAATTGCACAAAGTTAGCGAAATACACTCATTTTCAAACCAATTTGTTTCTTCCGTGACTCACCTGGAAGCTGGCTGAATCTCTCGTTTGTGATGTTTCCAGGCAACTGAATGTTCTGCATCAGGCCGCTCCATATTTCAGTCACTACGGTATTCGAGATATTGCGACACATATATAGACGTAATACACTACTCATAAGGTTGCGGAAAATCTTCGACAGCCGGTTGATGGAAACTTGGGTACTGTGCCTATCTGATGAGCCTCACGAATGGCGAAACCGGTTATGGGCTGTCGAAGAATTTTCAAAAACGTGACTACTGTGTCAATGGGAACTCATTCTGTGCATTTTGAAGTCGTCAGCTTTAAACCCTTCATCTCAAAGGCCACTTATGCTAGATGAGGTTGGATTAAGCGGCGTCCGCAATACAGTTTGTAGCTGATTTTGTCCATAATGCATCGTGACACAGGAAACGTAACCAAACACAGAACAGGTTGCCCCATGAAGTGCAATAAACTTCAGGGCCTGTCTATGGAACTCAAAGTGGACAAAACTTAGTACGACCAAAACATCGGGTTTTACCTTGCCTTGGTTAGGCAAGGCTGATGAACTTTTTCTCCGGACGAATTTGGTCAAAATTTGCTTCAACAATCTGGGCTTCGATCGAGGCAGAAAAATTTCGTTTGCATAGACTGGATGAGCCCTTCCGCGAGGCAGCCCCCGCGTATCGAGACAATCACAAAGGGAATTAACAGGGCGGCCGCAAAAAGTTCGCTAAGAGGGGTTCTTATGTTTTCGGTTCATTTCACTTCGCAAAACCAACAGAAATTGACAAACGACACAATAAAAGTGCAACAAACTTTTGAATGAATGAACCGGTAGGTCAATCGCCATATTTTACTGACACGCTATTATTCGTGTTAAGAGTACACACACAAGCGGTTAACCTGAACTGGCTTGTTCTCGGGACGTTTGGTTCACAGATATCAAAATCGAGACAAAAAGCCAGTTAGAGCAATGATAGAAACTACCAAGTAAACTTGGGCTGCACAGTTTTCGTCCTCATTCGAAATTTGGTCAGTGAGAACACAAAATCACAAAAATGATATCTAAAGAATCACTGGTATTTTGCACTTTAATGCCACTGTGTCGTTCACTGTGCCACTTCACTTGCACTCTACAAAGCCTCCTTCAATCCATCTTTATGGATACTCACAAGGTCAGAGTAGAACATATTGGGATAAAACTGCGCCGCTGAAGCCTATTACTTTGAACCTGGTTCACCATAATCCGAGGTGAGGTTTTACTGGTCGCAAGAAGGATGTCTCTGAGGCGATACCACTCCCTGTAGAGTTCAGATAATCCTCCCCCCGCTCAATGCATACCATTGAGCTAAAAGCCTTTGGAACATAGGCCACACTTCTAGGGAAGTCAAACAGCATTGGTCTCCTGGGACTCCTGGATGTTTCGATATACACGGCCGCCCTCCCAACAAAGAGAGATATTCTTCGAGAACTTGGGTTTTATTTATCGTTTTCGAAAAAGTTTGGTGACATATTTATTGCTGGGCAACGCTTATTTATTTATTTATTTATTTAGTTTACACTGATAGGCTTCACGAGAACTTGGGTTTTATTTATCGTTTTCGAAAAAGTTTGGTGACATATTTATTGCTGGGCAACGCTTATTTATTTATTTATTTATTTAGTTTACACTGTTGAATAGGCTTCAACATGCTGCGAATGAGATAATCCACTTGGTTTGAATGTGATGTTCCCAGGCGCCCCGTGTCGATCACCACATCATTTAAAGCCCTAATAACAGCTTTTTCTTCGTTGAGACTACGGTTGTGCTCTGCGCAAAAAAACTATCGCTGCCTTCCAGTTCTGGGTGACTGATCACATAAACAAAAGTATAAGAGTACATCCGTTACTCTTACATCGTTTCAAACCAACTCTTTTGGGGTGTATGGGCGATACTTTTATGGGCCTTTTGGACGACTCAAAGGTCTCTATTGTTGTTGTAGTCCACAATTTATGAATGGCTCTTCAGCAATTGTCGAAAACAGTCTAATTTGGGTTCAAGTAGATCATAAGTTGACGGAAACTCGGGGATTGCGCCTACCTGATGAACCCCAAGAAGAGCGAAACCGGTCGTGGGCTGACGAAGAGTTTTTAACAACCTTGTGGGTAGTTTCCTTCATGGAATTGAACCACTGTTAGGCAAATTGTGGTAGCGAGTGAGAGGCAGCTGTTTGGCGTCCATATCCTGGTGAGTTGTGCTCACATCGTTCAGAGTTTTCTAAATGGATGACTAATTGCACGCAGTTAGCAGTTTATTACTTGACAAACTAAAGCTACCAAGCTTCGGATATGCTAAAGAGTTAGCGAAGCGTAAGACATTTTGGGAATTCACGGGAAAAAAGAATTACTGAAGAACGGCGGTGTGCAGTGACGTCATCAGAGTGGTTATTACACCATACGGGTTATCACGGGGAAAAGGTAAACAAAGGAGCATTTGGACACAGAGGTAATGGGTTTGTTGCCAGGGCGCGAACAACAAAACGGAGAGAGAGCAGGTAAGGTCTAATTCGGTCAACGTTCATGCGAAGCCTGTTGTATATGACACTTTAATCGATAGAAGACAAACTTAGTCTAAACTAACTGTTCCAGATGGTCGTTGAACTTAAACAGCACATCGGCTGTGGGATTCCGGTGTAAGGACATGATGTCGAATTATATTGGGTGTTTATAATCCCATCGCAGCAAGTCTGTCTGACGGACTGGTAGACGTCTGAAAGGAAAGATCAGTGCTACACCAGTCAAATGAAGAAATCCATTAAATGTCTAGTGAGGCCTCTCATTAAAACAAAATGTTCAGTCACTGCCTTTGGTGCAGGTCGATTTGACACTCGAGGCGTCTTCAATCGAACCTCTCAGCTCCTCGTGTGTTTAGAATGCTCATATTCCGAGTGACCTCAACCCCCGCCCACGTAACACCAGTGTTTTCCAATACTCGTGAGTGATTCACTGTGCTCATCCAGAGTTTTAATATCCTGCTGTTGAAGCAAACGTGTATGTAATGTATATTGCTGAAATCAAGCTTGTGTCCCAAGCGCTATTTTTCGATGAGTGCTTCTTGTATGCTTCCTACCAGTCAAAGACAGAAGGCCTTTGCTGCAGAGTTATTTATTAGAAAACGCCAAGTGAACAGTTACAGACTATTGGATAGGGAAGCAAAACTCTCATATGCATCTCTGTCATATCCATCTTCTCCTTGAGCGCGTCTTCCTGAACTTTCCTGGATCCTCATTGACTCCAGCTCAAATGCAGGCAAATGCGTCTCCACGAATTCCGTAGTAGATTTCACTTTTCAAGGGATGCGAAGCGGGTTCAAGAGAAAACATACTACTCGCATGCCCCATCAGTAGTATCCACCGTTACCAACTCTATCAAGTGGTCAGGCAAAGCTGTCGTCTTTCGCCCTTCCGCTGTAATTTCTTCACTGATCCGACTACGCCAGATCCACTACCAGGCGCCAGTGCTCCCAGGGTATTCGCTCACAGCTATTAAGTAGACAGGTGGGATAACTCTCGTTGGATCTCACACCATCATAATACGTACAATATAAAATAATCTAACCAACTCTGCCTCACGTTTTCACATGCGCTTTACACATGTGAGGTGCAAAGCGTTGTTGCGAGACCGGGTAGGCTCGAACTTCAACCTCATGCTTCCGGATGCGTCGATCGAGACAGCAGACAAATTTCTCCCTTTGAGCAATTATATCAGCCAAAGATGATATATACATCAGGATTAGGAGGTTCAGAGCAGCTTTTGTGAACTTGCTCAGTTATGGGCAATTATATCAGCCAAAGATGATATATACATCAGGATTAGGAAGGTCAGAGCAGCTTTTGTGAACTTGCATCACTTATGGGGCAGGCGGGATATCAGATTATCCATCAAAGATCTAGTTTACAATACTGCGATGCGTTTCATACGGATCAGAAATCTGGTCGCTGCACGCTGGGAGCTTCACAAACTTCCAGTGTTTGGTAATCGACAATATCGGAGTAATGCCGAAGTCTGCTGAGAATACTCTATCCTTAATGCTGGGGTAACTCGAATGGTTAACGGGAGGAATAACTCTCTCACGGTTAACGAACTGGTCATACCCCATTGGTTGTGCTGAGTTGGTCACGTGCTCCATATGCCAGTTGATCGACTTACCCGAAGCCAGAGGAAGTCAAACAATGATTAAGCAACGAAGTATGTAAGCCATTGCCACTAAACTCAATTGCACTGATCACTCTGGATGGGTACCAAAAGATGGGATACAACAATGAAAGGTTACATGGCAAAACAAGACCCCACAGAAAATCGATAGCGTGTCTACTAATCGATGAGTGTCTGTTCATGCTCCCGATAGGTCGAAAAATAATGGGTCATTTACCAGAGGAAAACTCATCCTAAAGATGAACAACGCTCGGGGCTTTAAGAGGGTCAACAGTTTTCCCTTATTTTATTTGTTTCTGTCCAACTTTGAACGTTCAGACTTTATAGCCCACCATCAGATGCCTATGCAGACTAACTTTCAGACCGACACTGATGATGTTGGCAGTGTGAGGAGCTTCGAAAAGTTCGCTCCCGATTTCGTTCTGTATGTAAAGTGCTAGACTGTCCTAGACTGAAAAGCAAGGACGAAAAATCCAAGTTCATCATGAAGACAAATCCTTCCCCCCTAACTAATCTATCGTAACTGTTAGTCATCCCCACTAACCAACAAACAGGAACATCAGACTGAATACTCAGCACTGATCAAGTCACTAGTCATAAGGAATCTCACGGATTGGTTCCCTGACTGCCTTAAAACCTAATCAACCCACTTACCTACTCATTTGGCCTGACGAAGCTTTTGTGTCAAAAGCGAAACGTGGCCTAGCAACAAATCCACTGATTGTTTAGCAAACCTCTCTAAAACGATGACTTCTCAATCAGTCCCAAACATTTTCCAATTGATTAAAGTCAACCTATCCTTAAAAGCCGAGAAGCGTTGTACTTTTAAACTTATTGAGAATGATCACTTGTGCGCACCTCACAAATCCCCAGGGGAATTAGAATCAACGACGTCCCGGCCAGTGGGTAGGCCACATACTAACCAGGATTGTGAGTATCTCGTAATTAGACAAGATATACACCTTGTGGTCACACATGTTGACCGGCTTCTCGAGGGCGACCTTCCAGATGAAAGGTTCACCCATCCTGTGAATTTATTCTTCCCCTATAAGCTGATGGCAGCATGCATACTTTTGGTAACATTTAACTTTCGTTACTGAATGTTGAATGGCGCCATATTTTTTTCCAAATACCAGCTAATCACAATGTTGGTCCGTCACTTGTAGCCAAGCAGCTACATATTCAAGCTAATAACCGGGTGGTCATGGGTTCGAAACCCCGCCCTGGAGTTTTCAGCAAGGGTGAAACATCTGTACAGTTGGCTCCACTTGCAGGAAGAAAACTCCATTTAAAACCCCCAAGACTACTCATTCTACTAACATACTAATTTTTGTGACAACTTCGATAATTAATTTATGGAGTTTTAGCTAAATAACTTCCGGCAGAACTGCACCTCATTACGAATTACTAGGAAATGGATACTTTCAATGACTTCGATTCTATCCGCAAAGACCATGCTTCCTGAAGGGTCGCCGGTTGGTTACTTGTCTCGAATATTCCTTCTCGGGATTAAACGCGCTCTAGAACCATGCGTACAAAGCTCATTTTTGACATACACCTTGTTTTTATCGGGTTGTCCACACTGTTCTTGGTGAAGAATCTTCATTGAATATTTTCAGCAACTCTCATGCAGGGTATTGAACTGCTGGGTTGTGAAGTACTTGTACCCAGGCTGAAGTAGCTCATGAGGTCCTGCTTGAGTTTCTGGGAAAGTAGACTGAGCGACCACCGTTGAATGACCCTCATTTTGACAGTTTTCACCAAATAGTGAGGTGAGTTGTCTGCAATTTTTTACCTCCAAAAAAGTGGCTTACACCTGNGATGGAAACCGCTCTTGATGAGATAAAAACTGATATTTCAGGCTATACGATGATGACGTACGTGAGTTTGTGCGCTCTGCGTTCAAAGCTAAGTGATTTTATTTTGCTACCTTGTGTACCCGGGACGGGTTATTAAAGTGCGGAATTTCATCTGGCGTACCCGAGTGCGGGGGCGCACTTCAAGGTCAGTTTCTTTTGTTGATAACACAGTGGATCAAGCTTCCAACCTCAGTAAAGATATTCACAAAATAATCAGGCACACCAGGTTTTGGGAGAAGACCAGACGTTGTTTGCAGAGTTCTGGCCTCCTGACTGACTTGATCCGTTTTTCACTCAGTGCTGATGCGCGTGGACGCAAAATGTAACCTTTTGGATGAGTATTCATTTTTATAATGTACTACCAATAAGGTTGCTGAAAGTCCGTCGAGAGCCCACGACCGGTTTCGCCCTTCTCGCGGCTCATCAGGTAGGCGCAGTCCCCGGGTTCCCGTCAACCTTATGTTCTACTTGAAACCAAATTGCACGAAATTAGCGAATATGCACTCATTTGCAAACTAATTTGGTTTTTCGAGAGACTCGCCTGGAACCCAGCTGAATTTATCGTTTGTGATGTTTTCAGGCAACTGAATGTGCTGCACCAGGCCGCTTCATGTTTCAGTCGCTACGATATTCGAGATAGCGCGATACATATATATCTTTGCGATGTACTACTCATAAGGTTGCTGAAAATCCGTCGGCAGCCCACGACCGGTTTCGCTCTTTTTGGGGCTTATCAGGTAGGCGCCGTCCCCGGTTTTCATTTTGTCGCAGGCTTCACAATGGGAGGTCACAGTCGATTCAGTGTCGGCTCACTTATTGTCACTTATTGTTCTGAAGATTTGATAAAAGGCGCTGACTTTAAAAAATGTTACTCCCTCCACAAAACTAACATAGATTCGGACGGTTCCTGTGAGTGACCTCAGTAACATCAGTAACGCTGGGTCTAGATTTGCCAATGAGGAAAAAGGTCGACAGGATTTCACCGCAATCGCCTTCACTTTTGTGGCTAAATGGAAAGGAAGCCTTCCGCGTTATGAATGTATTTCATCTGAAGAAAGCAACTTTGCTCGATGCAATTCCGAGGCGAACTTTAAGAATGCTTTGTAGGACGATGTGGAATTGAAAAATAAACCGTAGTTAGTGTAACGGAAACCCAGACGGCTCCAACGGGAGACGTCGCAAATTCAGTCAGACCCTAATAAGCATTTTTTGAGTGAGTAAAAAACATTCCGCCTGACCTGATATCTTGACGAACGATCACGCACTTTTCAAGGGTGAAGGTTACCTAACAAGCGCCCTCTCCCCATATTGTTATCGCTTCTTTTGAGCTATCCAGATGAAACTTTCTGTCAGCTGTTGTTGTCCGATGTTGATTGGCTGTTACGTGGTCAGTAGACGATTGGCTGGACCAATTAGCAAAGCCCCATTGCGGAGCACACTGGTTCACAGTGAACCGACCACTAATTAGACTAAGGTCAATCACACGAACAGATATGAATACCCACACATAAGCCCACACTAGTAATTACGAAAGCGGTTAGCAGTGTCATTAGAAGAAACCACGGAATAATACGTGAGCGAGTCGAACTAACTCGATGAACTGGGCTGGGTTGCTTGTCATATTGAACCCGTTAATGGGGATTTTTTGCCCGCCAAACCAAATTGAAAGGGTGAGTGATTTTTTATTTACACAACCTCCATCTCATATGCACTGGTTTTCTCCCGGTAACCGAAGATTTATCCATAGAAATCGATAAGGAATTTTGTCCGTTGAATATTTTTTAAGAGTATTTCTTCATGGCGCTCAATGCAAGCTAACTTACGGGATCCAACCATACCTTTGCATCAGAATTCATTCAACAGGAAGCACATGGTCAAGCTATTGCCTTCAAGAGTAGGCTTCTATTCAGGGTGCCTGTTCCACACTGGTCAGATAATTGTCCATCGAAATTTCACATATAAGTAAAGCTCACCGGCGCAGTCAAACGGCTGGACTACGTGTGGATACGAGTATGTTAGAGGCCTCCAAGCCTATTTGATGAGTCTCGGTAAGAATGACAACATTCATGTGATCGACCACGTGATTTCTCCGACATTGTGGTCCGTTCCAAGGTCAGAGAATCGTTTTATCAAGTATTTTGTCCCGCAGTGCACTTAAAATGACACATGTGGATAACAGTCGGGTGATGCAAGTTCCGGTGACCACCGACATTTGAGTCACTGGCAAATTGACCACTTATGAGGAACGGCCTAAATGGATAGGATCGGGGACGGGGACAGTCCTTCTTGGCAGTATCCGCCACTGGTAATGCGGGCACTGCAAACTTTGAAGACAGTTTAGCGATACAATTAGAGTACATCACAGTTATCGCAACTCCCCTTTACGACACCTGCAAGTTAGCAAACAACCGCTTGTACGTACCAACACAGTCATCTAGGAATCTTCACTTTGAAAACAGCAAACGGAGTCGCACCGGAAGCTCCCCTTAGGGTCTGACTTTGTGTGCGAGATCAGTGAAAATTCCCCATTCTGTGGTAAGTGCTGTTCACGGTGAGAGATAATTCTAGTCCTTAGGTCTTTTTTAAGTCGATACAGTTGGATCAGGCTTTTGACAAACGAAGACACTGTTTCGCACGATGTGGCGTCACGAAACAATGTTATATCTTATGGATCTTTGTTATGTGGGAGGATCTAAAGGTCATAGCCATGCAATTTTAGCCGACTCTCTCAAGAGATCATCGGCAGAAGACATAAGCATTGAAAAACCCCTTCGTTTCGCCTAAATTCCCCGCTTCATTGGTAAGCAGTCGGCTTTATGTTGGTGTTATTACTCGAGATCCTTCGAGGGCAAAATTTAGACTCATGACCTGCTAAAGGGACACCCCATTAAAAATGAATGACTTTTGATTGGTTATCAAGTGATCTTTCCAAAGCTAGACGGTGTAAAGAAGCTACTGGTAAGTGATAAGGTGGCTGTTGATCTTTAACGACCGCCTTCAGTGTCTTAATGCCACCGTTCAGACACCTAATTGGTGTCCCGGTCTTTGTTAGAATGATGCTTCGCCCCACCGGACATTGATATGTATTCCGTTTGCGAATTAAGAGTTCAATTTACCAGAAGGCATCAGTGCTGACGTTACTCTCACTAACAACCTCGAGAGCCTCAATGAAAAATGTCATTCTGCTAGGTGTTTTCGCCGATTGCCATCTTGCTTGAAAGCCAGACATGCAGCCCTTCGACAATTTGTCTAGATCAGTTGGCCTGACTGAACCACGAAGTGGACCAATCCCTATCCGTGCTCGCAGATGGTGTCAAAAACGCTTTCCAGCGTGCTTGTTCTATGCTCCCAACCTTGCTTGGTGGCTATTCTGAGTAAACGCATACTCTGGACGAAACTAGAGGAATGCCTGCCGACGCAACCAAGTTCTGCAAGCTTTGGGCAGGTTGAGGGGGCTTGCCGATCAGGTCTCAAGTGTCAAATTGCTTCTTGGATCATCCCACTTGATGGAAGACTCATTTAATCCGCTGAACCATCCCCAACACTCTAGTGGCTCCAACCTTCCCATTGATACGAACAGTTCTGGGTTCAGCAGCCCATTTCGATTCACTGTCCAGCAAGGGCACAATACATTTCTTGTTTCGATAGACAGTGGTTAGAGACAGCGCGTCGCAGTCAAGCGACTCAAACGAGCCGCTGTTCCGGTGGGAGAGTCTCTCCCAATACCTCATGTTCCATAGTGACGCAAATCACTCATTATGAAAAGGAATCTCCGAAGAGGATTCTCTGAATCAACAAAGTTTCCGAATGCCTACTGATGATCCACATTCTTTATCCATTCCACTAGACAATAGCCACAGTCTAGCATTTTTTGCTATCTCGCGTCTCTCCTTTTGAATTTGCGATGTGTTCTGTGTGTTCTTTCCTCGGGAATCACTGTTGGCTAGCTATCATGGATCTCTGCAATCCATTGATGGTTGGTTCCGTCTGTCGGAGTCGTCATGCCGAACAACTCAGCACGGACGTTCTGCACCATCAAGTCAAAACTGTTTAAATGCCTCCTTATTTGCTGAAAGTCATGATCATCCTTGTCGGCTGTAATAAACGCATACTTGTAGCTGCCACAGCTTCGTTCACCGATGATTAGGGGAGTTTTCGTAGGTAGCCGCGCATTGAAGGCAGGAGCTGATAAATTAGTGCGTGACTACAGTACTGTAGGTGGACTGTTGAGTGGGGGGAGTGGGAAGGGAGCTATGAGTTGCAGATAACAGCTTGGATACATGAGTGACACTGAGGGCGCCACTGGGCCATATCTGACAATGTCTCTAACAATTGATATGGCCCGTCTCGGGGTCCCCATCCAGGAAGATGGCAATGACCGGCGCAGCTGAGTTTGTTGGTAACGGCTTTCATACTCTGCTGCCAAGTCATTGCTTGACCGCCACTGGCACTCTTCCACTCTTCACGTGGTTGTGCGAAGACAGCCCTTGGGGGTAGTCGGTCGACTGGCATACGCAACACGTGGTCAGCGCAACCTATTCAGTGTGAACAGTCCATCTATCGAGAGTGAGTTATTTCTCCGGAATACCATTTGACGAACTTCAGTATTGCTGATCCGATGTTCTCACCAGATTCGGGCAATGCTCCGAAGACATCGATGGTCAAACACTGAAGGTCTTTTGACGTCCTCAGTGCGCAGCGGCCAGGTTTCTTATCCATATAGTAATAAGCAGCGTACCGCAGCATTGTAAACTCGACC